>NC_135074.1:2732500-2907500 GCF_051107435.1 Chaetodon auriga
GCAGGACAAAATCTTCAGTCAGATGTTGGGGGTGGGGGTAGGGGATTATTTGACTGTGTACTTCAACAGTCCAGCTTTAAGAGCCCATTAGATCGCATTTCAGCATGATGTGGGAGAATGGGCTCTTTTCCGCTGGCTTCAGTCTGTAGGAACAGAAACCCGAGCTGCAGCTGAGAGATTGAAACTGACAGATGATATATGTAAAAGATTGTCTAATAGGCAGTGACGAGAAAAGCAGACAGCCAGTGTGTGCTGCTACTCTGCTTTTCTATACATTGATGTTTTAATGGATTTGGTTTGAGTTTGGTCACCTCACCCTGCATCCAGCAGAGAAATGCTCAGCCTCACACATACCCTTGTGGTTTGTAAGTAAAAGTAATCTCTTGTCCTCATCTCCTGTTTCACTGCGCTCCCCATTACTTCCCTGTGCAGGCTGTCTGCACATCCCTCTCAAATCTGGAAATGTTTTAAGAGAACTTATTTGAATTGAAATGCCCAGTCAGTGCATTTCTGAACATCTAAATGCATGTATGTTCATGTCACCCTGACAGTGGTCTCAGGTTTAAATTCAGTGCTTTGCTTTGTTTACATTTGGATCATAGATTATGCCTTAAAGCTTTAAAATGCCATTAACATTATACATTACATGAATGTATTCTGAAGAGCTGAAGTGAAGCCAGAATTTCCAGCTTCTGTTCCTACAAAAAGAAAAAAAAACTCACTGAAAATCCCGGGCAATTGTAGTACTGCAGATTATTTAAATACATATGCCACAAGCCCAAGACCTTTATGGGTTAAACGTCACCAGCTTGATAGGAGAGGGCAGTACAGTAGCTACAGCTTGTCCAGAGACTAATGCTGTGCTTCCACTGCGTTGTACTGCTCAGCTCAACTCGATGTGCTGTTGATACCAGGTACCATGCAGTGGAAACACAGCGTATGCAGCTTTTGCACAGTGGTTTAACAGTGTGGCCTCAAATATCACAAACATCGCAATATCACAAAAAGTTTCTACCCTTGGCTGAGGTGGAATAGTTGGTGTATCGATGAAAGCAAACTGACTTGAATTCCAGGTAGCATTAAACAGATCCTAAAAAAAATTGGAACCTGCAGATACCCTGACTAAAAAAATCTGGTCGGTTCAAAAGGTAAAATCATGTGTAGGTGTGTGTGAAAAGCTTTCTGTATTCTGGAGTACATTCTCACTGTGTGTGTGTGTGTCTGTGTGTGTGGACACATGGACACACACACACACACACACACACACACACACACACACACACACACACACACACACGCATTCTCACAGAAACTCTGTTAGGACTGAGCTGGTACTGACTGTGCCAAACACTGCGAGGCCAGCTCGCCCACGCTCTCTGAAGACCCCAGCCTGCCGGCGGACTGCTGTCTTTCCAAACAGCCTCAACTGAACATGGATCAGTTTCCATTAAAACAGCCCTCCTGACACTGTGCTTCTGCACCGTGAAACACAGTGCTGTTTCCTGATTGCCTGGATAAAGAAGAGAAAGTGTTTCACATGTGTTGTGTTCCCACATAAAACAATAAGGAAAATGAAAAACACAAGCTAGGTAGTGGTTAACAGTGTCTATTGTGTGGCGGCTGACATGATGAGTTGGGGTGATAGAGCCAGATGAGCTGCAGCACGAGTTCAGGACTCTGAGGTAATGGACTGTAAAATGAGTTGTCCTACTATTAGAGGCTGCAGAGAATAGAGATGTGACCTCTGCCGAGAGATACAAACATATGCTAAATGTGTGTGTGTGTGTGTGTCTGTATGTATACCCATGTAAGTCTATGTAATGGCCCCAAAAGTGATGAAAACCTAATGTGTGTGTGTGTGTGTGTGTGTGTGTGTGTGTGTGTGTCATTTTGCCATTCGTGTGTTCCTGCCTCATTGCTGTAGCTGATGCTAAAAACCATCTAACCATCTAACCAACCATCTAAACTCATCATCACTGGTCATAAAAACTGGCCAAAGCACTTAGCATTAATGTCATTTGTTGGTTAGTAACATTTGGAAAACTTCCTGGGAAAAGACCTGTGATCAGTTCATAATACTGACAGTAAAGCAGCAGTTAGTATGGACTGACTGACAAGTGATCTAGGCAGTGCGGTGCAGCACTACAGCAATCAGCACAAAACGGTGATGTGTGCTACAGCCCAGCTGACAGGCTGGTATCATTATGAGAAATCAAAAAAGGTTGATCACAGCACATTGGGCCATATCACTTTTTTAGCATAAACACACAACATAATAAATCAGTGCTGATATTTCTATGACAAGACAATAAAACTGTTCCAAAAGCCTGACTGGTCCTGAACTAAAATGTATGAATACTTTGCATTTTTCCATTTTCAAATAAAGTTTCAGGTACAAAAAGAAGATCAGACACTTACTACTGACCGCAACTTACTTGAGATCTGTAATCATAACAGCTATCAAACCGATCAGTAATCAGTAAATCAGTCACTTTTTATCAGTGTCATATAATTACTGCTTGGTGAGTGCAAATTGGTATTAAAAATCTGCACTACGTTACTAATAATGATGGAATATTGACATGAATTACTTCAGACATGACATTCATGGTTGCGACCGATTACAGAGCACATACAAGTTTTTAGAATTTGCTATTCAATTTTTGTTTGAAGTTTGTAGTGAAGTAACAATATGAATTGATAATCATAAACATAAATATACGGTAATTGGCATGACATTGCTCACTGATAATATTAACTAACTTTAAGAACCTAGTTGGTTTTACATTTAAGCTTACATCTGACATCTTATCATCTAAAAATGAATCTACTTGGGTTGTTACTAAAATTAGTCTACTTGGTTTGACTATGAAGCTAATACAACTCCATGCTAGTGCTAAAACTGGTTTAGAGCACTAGCATGGAGCACTACAAGTTGATAAGGATGATGAGCATTGGTGTACAGCAGCTGATTTGAAATGGTTAAATGCTAATTGTAACTAAACAAAAGAACCCAGTAGGTTCTGAGGTTACAAGTACAGGTCAACACCTAAATTACCCCCTAAATAGCTCCATTTTTGATTTATGTATATTGCCTGATGTCAGCCTGAAACTACTAGCTGCTACTGTATTACTAACTTAAAATGAAACAAAGTTTTTGGCATGTCTGAACAGATTGAAGAGTGGATTTAAATAAAGCATGATGCTTTCACATAAGTTCACCACCCCAATAAATGCAATTGGTCAGTATATGTGTAGCAGGCTGCCATCCACAAGTGCCAATTGTGAAACTAGACCAGAGTACACTGTATTTTTTCACTCTATGTACTTTGTGTGTTCTGTGTGTACTGGTTGGTTAAAGAGATAATAGTGAAAAAGAGTTAATAATATTAATAATAATATAGTTAATAAATATTTGGTGCTCGATATTTTTTTCAAAACAAGCTTATATTACTGATACATTCTGCCATATGTGTGCCCCCCCCCCCCCCCCCCCCCCCCCCCCCACACACACACACACACACAGGGTGTTTGAGTGTGAATGTGAAAGTGGCATCAGTCTGCAGACCTGGCCTCCTGCTTTTACTGCCGTTCCCTTACAAATTACATTCTGAAGCCATCTGTTACACTTGATTTAACATTTTAAGAGCTACAGGCAGTGTGGTGCACACCACACATTCATTTCAAAACACCTCGAAGCTCCTGTAATCTAGCTGATCTAGTGAGGTGCACTGAACTCAGACAGGAGATCATGTGACTGAGGCTGCTTTTGAGCCAATATGAATGCCTTATAGAGCCCAATAAATAAGTTCTGCTGACCCTGGTAAATAACTTGATTTGAAAAAATAAGGAACATTTTTGAATCTATCTGGTGCTCTGTTTTTCTCTTACTGTACAGGGCCTGATCCTCCATTCATCTTGCTTGTTAGGATTCTGATAAGCTGTATATTTGCCTCTTGAAATGGCTTAATCTCTCCCCAAGCTCTCTATCCACCCACACAGCTACATTATGCGAGTGTTGGCCTTCTTTGTCAAGTGAAAAGAATGTGTTATTGAAATGACCATTGCGTAAGTATTATCTTTTTTAGCATGCAAAGTGGAAGCAGTATTTGCATTTTAAAGAGCTAGAAATTATCCAGAGTACCCTTGAGCTACGTTTTCATTTGCTCTGAAACCATATTGCTCTCAAGTGCTTAACAAACTGTCATTTGAATAAATACATTTGATATGTTAGTACATTTTATATGCACATGCTCACTGTCTTTCAATGAGAAATCATGTCAGTGTGTACACTGAATGGAAGCACAATTCTTCAGTGAGGTTACAATAACAGACCAGGAAACAATCTGTTGAAGGTCACATTCATGAGATGGAATGAAATTTTGATGTTACTGTTCTGTGACCTTGTTTTTGTTTCTTTTTTAATTTCTTTTTTAATTTTAATTTTTTTTTTTTTTTGACATTTTTCATTTTATTTATGTATTTCCATTCTTGTTTTTATTTTTATTTCAAGCATTTGGATGTTTAAGTACTCACTACCATGCATATGCTGAGCTTTAGTGCACTAGATTTGTATTCTTTGCGTGGGTGTGTTTGGTGGTGAATATCTGTGTCTCCCCATTACTCAACCTCCAGCTGCACTCTTGCTTAGAGCAGAGTGTGGAAATATACTTGGTGCCTCATAATATGCCCCAAGGCTCTAATCTTAAATAATCAGTTTTGCACTCTCAAATCCCAAACCTAAAAGCAGAGAAGGTAAATAAGATGAGATCACCTAAGATCAGTACAAGTGTATTAAATAATTATCATGTTCCAATATGGTATACTATTCTTTCCAGTGAAACATACAGACTAAGATACAAAGTTATTCAGGCTTCCACAGGCTTCCTTGAGCCCATGGAACATGAGCATTAGGATCTTTCATTGGTTGAGCCGGTTGACTTCTTGCTGACAGCTGCTTATTTTTGCTTGATCAAGGAATAGGTTGTCTGTGGCCTTTTGACAGGCACCTTGAAATAGTAGTAAGAGGTGGCAACAGGTGACCTTTCAACATGTTAGGTGGTTATTTTTCTTGAGGCAACAGTTTGACAGAAATACAATACAAATAGAAATGATTGCCTAGAGGTAGGTGAGAGGATCAATATGAATCTCATGGTCTGTGTTAAGCACAGAGGTGGAGCCGGGAGACAATAAGCTTTGCATAAAGACTGGAAGTGGAGGAAAATGTGAACACTTGGCACTTGGTAAACAACTTATGCTGTTGTTCTGTCATGGAGTTTATTAATACTTCTGACCAATAGAATGCATCAACGACATATCAGCAGTATGTCAGCAGAAGACAATGCAACACCATACTGTATGTACATGCTGACCTAGCTTTGTTGCAGTGGTTAATAAACCATCTGCTGTAAATTGTTTTAGAAGTGTTGGCTGCAAATGGTACAGCAATTCATGCTGTACCTGTGGCTCCGTGGGATGGACAGTAAACCAGATGCATAGAAGATTGCACTGCTACTTGCCAGTGACACAGTTGTCCAGAAGTTTGGGGAACAGTGTTTGCCTAAGAAAACTGAAATGTTTGAAAGGGATGTCTTTTGTTCCCACGCACAGCAGTCTGCTCAAAGCTTGGATGCTTTTTTAACAGGCTTGAAATTGAAAGCTAGAACATGCATTTTTGGAGTGCTGCAAGAGTCAATACTCTGTAATCAATCAATCTCACAAGAAAGTGACAGAGAGGTTGCTACGAGGGACTGAGAGCTGGCTCTGTCCTGGACTGCCCTCTGGACACCATCGAGAAGGTTGGTGAGAGGAGGATGTTAGCCAGGCTGACATCAATCATGGACAACCCATCCCACCCCCTGCATGAGAAAGTAGGGGCATAAGCAGCTCCTTTAGGAACATACTGCTGCATCCAGTCTGTAAGAAAGAACACTACTGCAGGTCCTTCATCCCAACAGCTGTCAGACTGTTTAACTCCAGCATCATGTAATGTAGCACTGTGCTAATGCTGTTTTTCCCATTTCTACATCATAAACATACTTTTTTACACTATGCTAATATATGCTCACATTATCCATTCCATCTGGTGCAATACCATGACCTATTGTGCAATTTTTAATTTGTTGTATATTTTTTCAACTGTGCAAAAACACTGTATTTATTACCCATATTGGCAACAGTATTTTTTAGAATCTGTACATATTGTACATATATATACACTTGTGCAATTCAATTTTATTTTTATGCAACAGTATTCTCAAGTACAATTTCAACATATGGCATTGGTAGTTTTTCTCATAAGAATATTGGAAATAGTATTTTTATGGGCAGTAGTAATTTTTTTATGGAAATTAGTATTTTTATAACCTGTACATAATGTTCATATACATAGTAATTTTTTTTATTCTGTATCCTTTATACTATTTATCTAGACCCTTCTGTGCCACTGTTTTTGTTGTTGTTGCTTTTTTAATACTTGCTGGCTGTGATGACTTAATATCCCCAGTGCGGGCTCAATAAAGTCTTATCTTATCTTATCTTATCTTATCTTATCTTATCTTATCTTATCTTACCTTGCCTGGAGCAGTGACGATATGCCATACCAGTGAATTAGCCCATCAGCATGCTACAATGTTCATGATTGATGCTGCAAAGATCGCACAGCAGTAGCCACAGTGGCAGGCAAAATGGCAAGAAAACTCAGAGACTTTTAATCGTAAAATATATGATGCTAGACAAGCACCAAAACAATGGCCACCCTATGGCAAAGTCTGCAACAAGTGTCAAGGACAGAATCACTACATGAAGAAATGCTTTTCCAAGGGAAAACAAACCCAAGGTGAATGTTCGCATAGCTTGAAAGAAACTGCTCACTGTGATACATTCTTTTTGGGCATGGTAGTGCATGTGAGAGTGAGAGGAAAAGAACACAATGTCAGTCAAAGTGAAAGACTATGCCTAGTCAACAGTGTGTAGTGCATCAAGAATGAACAGAACACAATACACAATAGTGCACAATAGTTGATCAACATCCAGACATATTCAAAGGATTTGGAGTCTTACCATTCATTTGGAATGATACAGCTAAAGGAGAATACACAGCCTGTTGTCTATGCTCCCAGGTGAGTTCCAGCGCTGCTAAGAGACAAAACAAGAACTAGACCCAATGGCTTTACTGGGAGTCATAAAAAAATGTGGAGGAGCCCATAGAATGGGTGAATCTGATGCGTCAAAAAACAGATTGGCAACCTACGTGTGTGCACAGATCCAAAAGACCTGAAAGCCGTCATAAAGAGGGAACATTGCCAGATTGCAACCAGATGTGAAATGACAAGTGAGATGGCTGGTGCAAAATTCTTTTGTAAATTGGATGCATTCCTGGCTTTTTGGCAAATTAGACTATGTGGAGGTAGCACAATGTATTGTACATTCAACACACCATTCTGCCACAACTCTTGCTTTTTGGAATCTACTCTGCTCCTGAAGTGTTCCACAGGACCATGGAGCACAACATAGAAGTCACTGATGGAGTGCATGTGTATGTGGATGACATTGTGCTATGGGGTGCACACTGGGGCAGCTCATCATAGTGCTACAACACATCCAGAAGTATGGCCTGAAGCTGAACAGAACAAAATCAAAAGCAAGGTGAAAGCAATACTGGCAGTACCTCAACCTGAAGATAAAACAGGTGTATTGAGAGTGCTGGGAATGATCTATTTCATTGGCAAAGTCATACCAAACCTGTCTTCAAAAATAGTGCACCTGAGATGGCATGACAAAAGAAACATCAAGAGGTGAAATAGAATCTAAAGCATCTGCAAAAGAGACAACAAGTAAACTATGATAAGTCATCAAAAAGCTTTAGTGTCACTAGCCACACATGGCACAGTGAAACTTGAGGATGCCAACAAGAAAGCCACTGTTCTGGAGGAAGTAAGACTGAGATCCTACAATGTCAGAACAAAGGATGGTCCAATCCTGAGGAGCCTGCTGAAAACACAAGTGATGCTGCGTGAGATAAAAGAAAAATGAAGAAGATCCAGCTTGCTCCTCACCAACTGAACCATCAGTGCCAGACAACGACAGACCAGCCAAGCAGACACACTCATGACATGAGCTGAGAAGATCCACATGCCCGATCAAAGTATGTGACAGACTTAATCTTTAAAGCAAAAGAACTGAGCTGTATCCTTTAATAATAACTGAAATCAAACATGGACACTGATGGATTAAAAATGTATTACACTTGTAAAGGGAAGTAGCTAGTTTTTGCTGTTTAAAAAAAGATAATGTTTTCCATGTGGTCGAAAAGAATACTGTATTACAATTTGGAGTTCGTAGATGAATTGTTCATTTGTGTATAGCTTACATCTAAAGAAAATGTAATGACAGGAGTTTATTAACGCATGCGACCACTAGAAGGCAGCAATGGCTTGACAGCAGGATGTCAGTAGAACACGATGCTGTATGTATGTGCTAACCTAGCTTTGTTGCAGATGTTAATAAACAATCATGGCAAATTTATCTATTGAATCTTTAGTAAAAAAAAAATAACAGTACTTCTTGGGAAGACAGTAGTCTCTGACTCCAATTTGTAGATGGTTCATACACAGATCTCCAGATGTAAACAATATGCGCTGAGCAGACAGAAATATAGACTGGCCTGTTAATCGTGCTCGGGGGCTGGTCTGAGTAATTGCATTCATCCTCAGGGAAAGCTACAGTGCTATGACTCCCAGTAAGAGAGGATGCTGTAGGACTGGGCACTTTTACTGGGAGTGTGTGTGTGTGTGTGTGTGTGTGTGGGTGGATGCGTAGGTGGTAAGTGAACAGAGAGAGTAAGTGGGAGGTTGGGGCAGCAGTGCCTTAAGCATTGCTAATGTGTGTACAAATGTGGCTCACAGTTATGACTGCAGTGTTCAGTAAATGAGAAGATGGAATACTGTTCATATCGTGCCAAGAATTTTAAAAAAGAATAACAGAAAGAAAAAAGCCATCATCCATAACTTGCATTCACCCAGTCTGCACCAGAATTGAGTCCAGGTTCACACTGAGAATAACTCTGAAAATGTATCCTTTTGTTTTTGCTTTGGCCTACATCCTTTACCAAGAATTTTACACCACTGAAAACTGAGCTTTACAAACGCTGGACTGCTGACCATTACAGATGTGATTGAGTATTTGTGTTGTGACGACTTTACCTTTCTGTCCCCTCTCTCTGTGATCACCCATTTTGAATATCATTGGACAATACATCTGTTGTCACTGGTTATTGTCCATTACTCTCAGTCTGCCACTGAATGAAATTACTCAATACAGGAGCTTCGTTTTGGAGCTTAGTTTTGCAATATATATTGTAATGTGTAACGACAAAAACATGAATACCAATACTTGCAGTGTGTTCTTTAGTGGGTGTTGACTAAATGCATAAGCAACATTTTATCAACAAATTGACCAGATCAGTAGCTTTTTCCAAGGAGCGTCTTTCACTGGTGACTGAGAGCACTGTGGTCAGCTACTGTGACTCACAGTATGTTACTTCCTCCTTTAAAGCATAACACAGAACAATCTTAATCTGATAACTGTTGTAAATAATAAGCAAGTGAGTCTTTGGGTCTTTGGCTAATTTTGTACTGAACTGCATGTAACTTGAACTCGCAACACACTGAACGTATTGCTGAACTGAAGATAGAATAATGCCACTGCTTATCTTCAAGTGAAATCAGTAGGCTGCATAGTCAGTGAAAGAATAAAGTGATTCAAATCAGCAAAGTGACTTCCACGTTTAGTGTGTTTGGACATAGACAAACAAAACTGATCACTGAAAGTCAGAGGTAACAGAGAAGAGCTTCAACCTACTAAAGCCAAACAGAGTAGCTTTCTAGATATGTCAAAACTTTATTCATTCAACCTAGTCCAGTATCCCTATGAATCACGGTCATGTTACACAAAGTTGCACTAAAAAAGAAAGTGGTACAGTGAAGTTCATTTTCTGGTAATGTGCAAGGCAGCTGTGAACATAGTTGGGACCACTATGTGGGTGAACAAAGAAAGGCCCCCATGTAAAAACAAAGGCCTGCATAACCTTCACAAGAGTGTGCAACACAACGTCACCATGTAATGCAGGACGAATAACCTCACCATGCAGGAGGTCAGGAAGTATGCGCAGCTGGCATGGGAAACACGTGTGCGCCTTGTTAGAAAGTGTGAGGATGATGCCAGAATCCCTGGAATCCAAGCCTCAGAAAACCCCAACCTATCTTTTGAAAGCAACAAAATGCCTCATGTAAGATTAAACGTCAGGGCAGGACCCTGGGAGCACCGGCACCTCAACAGCAGGGTGGACAACATAGCCGAGGGCTACTTGCTTCAATTCAGTGGCACTGTGCAAGAAGTCCAGGAAGTCCACTGTCAGTCAAGACCTGTACATGTCAACAAAACCCTCCTTCAGCCTTTGCACAGTGAAGCCATCACCTTCTTTCTCTGGAGTATCTGCAGACAGAGTATGTGTCCTCTCTGAACAGATTGGGAGAGAACATCTCCTGCACTTTGTGAGTGCACTTTCTTAAATCCATCCACTGTTCTTCATGGGGCCAGACCTTCTTGTCAGGCTCAGCACCCAGATGGACACAGTCAACCAGGGTCTGTGTCTCATGCTAGTGCCAAAAATTATCCCCTGACTACTGAGTCAATTAAATTTTCCCAATGTCTCTTTGTTTCAATATCCATTGTTTGGTTCACTGTCCCTGTTTTGTTTCAATAAGGCACATTGGTATGGTTTTCCTTCTCTTTTTAACTCATTATCAGTTCCACCACACTCTAACCCAAATAAACATTTCTGTTTGTTCAAGTGCATCTTCCCAGCAACTGTGCTAGTTCTATTGCTACTATCACATAGTGGTACTATTAATTCACTGAGCAACATAGATTAGCATACTCTTGCTTTAAGCTACTTTTAGTAGTTCAAAAGACTATTCTTACTCTAAAACATTAAACACATCACATAGGGAATGTTCATTAACTCAGAATACAGCATCGACTTGATTCAAACTCACAAAATGGAGGATTCATACCTTTAACTTTAGCTTAGTACATTTCTGCAATGAACTCATCCAGAACTGTTATTAACGTCATATCATCAGAAAAAACGCTATTCAAAATATCTGTCAGGTGTTCAGGTTTCCAGCATTGAAAATATCACTGTACAATATGCACTCTCTTGCTAATAATGTGCTCCACTCACAACATGGCAATCACCATTTTCCTAGTAATGCCACCGTTCGCAACTCTACACTCACGCGCTTTTCATTTAAACTCAACTCCCTTAACAAACTGATCACACTTATGCTACATAAAGTTTAGCATGCATTTTGAATGTACCACACACTCATAGCATGGTAGCATAATTTGGCTTGGCCTCATGGCATCTTTTTGTAAGAGACGTGGATCATTTTCCCCATTTTAGTGTTCAACTCCCACGGTCCCGCCCACCATCTTATATCCTCGTGTGGTGTAGCCACTTATGTGGTCATGTCCGCCATCTTGCCTTCTCTCTTTCTTCCCTGCTTCCCTGTCTCTCCTCAGACACACTCACACACACACACACACACACACACACACACACACAAACGTGATGTTTTCATCACTTGTGAGGACATTAGATAGACTTACATTCATTTCCTGGAGCCTTATACTAACCCTAACCCTAACCCTACCACTGTTTGCCTATTCCTAACCCTATACCTAAGCTAACCTTACCTAACCCGTAACCCTATCCTCAGTCTTCACCCTAAAATTTAATGATTTACATTAAGGGGACCTGCATTTTGTCCCCATAAGGCAGGTGAGTCCCCACAACGTGATAAATACTTGGTCTCACACACACACACACACACACACACACACACACACACGCACACACACACACACACACACAGTCACAGGCACCACATGCTTGCTTGCCGCTTTGTACTTGTTATTGAAATTAGTCATGCCTGTAGCAGCTTGTTATTGTAGTAGAAAATTGGATGTTTATTGATTGAAGAATTGTTGACGTGTTGATCAGTGCTGTTAAATAAACTCTGTTGTCCTTCTATGGAGCAGTTATCTGTGATTATTTTGCATATGTGTTGTGATAACAATTGGTTGTAATGGTCAATACTCAGATTCAACCCTTCACTGGTCACCTTAGAAATGTAAAACACTGACATTTTATGTGAATACCCCTGTGTGAGACTGCATCCATGCTTGAATTAGTCACTGATCCCAGGGTGGTGCCCCATAATTATTAATTTCTACTAATATTTTTGTTGATATCAATAATTGTCTCTGATATTAGCCAATAACCAAACCTACCCCCACCAGCCCCCAACTTTGCAAAGTAGTCACAATGTCTCTCCAAGGGAGCTGACTTGTTAACTGTCAGTTAACACACAGTTTGGTGAAGAAACATATTTGCACCATTGACCTCTGTCTCATAACTGTATGGAAAGCTTCTTTTGAGGAGCAGTTTATATTCAGGCAGAGCCAGTTACATAAAGGTCAGTGGAACCATTCAGCAAATTTGTTGTGATATCTTCCCTTGTTTTGGGCTCTTCCATTTCCTGAAAGGTCAATACTGTCAAAATTGTTTTGCTATTGGTCGGCAGCACCAATCCACATGTTGAAGATTACTAAAATCTGAAGTAGATACTATTGCCTATAAGGGATACAATGATCATGACAATTCTATTTACCATGTGCTGTGGCCAAAATAGCACAGGTGCTAACCTCGCTAAAAAGACTTTTGACATTTACATACTGTGATGTGACTTGGTGAGACTCACCAGCTGATAACGTCAGGAGCAAGGACTCCCCAGTTAGTGATTTGATGTAGGTGTGACTGATTGGCAGGACAGAGGGAGACAAGCAGTAAAAAAGACTGGCAGATGTAGCCTGATGGGGGGTTGGAGCAACATGCGCAGTGGCACAGCACTCTGCCAGGAGGGGGATGTCGTTCGCAGTAATCTAGAGCTGCCGGCGACAAAGACAGGTAGCTAGGAGAGTTAGCTGTGTGTATGCTAGGAGGGGAGGCTGGGTGCCTCCTGTAGCCAGACCAGGGGTCACCGTAGAGAGTGCTGGGCCGCCACCGTTCCCTGTGTGACGTCTCTGCTGCCTGCGGTAACACTGACTCTACTCCCTACTGCAACACTGACACTGCCGCCAGCCGGTTCTTGTTCTCGCTGTCCAGCGAAGCCGTTTCCCCAGGGAGTTGGACGCCAACACAAGCTCAGACCCCAGGGAGGGTCTCGCCGAGTAGGCGAGTTAAGTACGAATTATGAACACTACATATCTTTCTTTTATTGTATAGGTCGTTTTATTGTGTAATATTTTAATAGTGTGGAGTGGGAGGGTTGCTGTGGGAATGATGAGCCTATGGGTGGGATGCTTTATGGTTCTCCTTTTAAGAGATATTGTATTGCAGTGCCTCCAATCAGAGGGTGTTAACATGCCTGGGTGGTGTTGCCTTATGCTAAAAGTTTAGCTGTGCGTATAGTGGTCCTTCAACTTAGCATGCCTTGTTCACAGGTGTGCCTTGAAGCTAGTGAGACTAACCTTGTGTGTAGTGGTTCTTCAACTTGTGTGCTGTGATCAAATAGCGTGCCTGAAGTGTGTGTGTGTGTGTGTGTGTGGTTGTGTGTGTGTGTGTGTGTGTGTGTGAGAGAGAAATTCAGCTTAAAGGAAGCCTAGTATTGCCCCCATGACCTTCATCCTTACCTGGTTGTAGCTCTCCACTCTTTTTATGAATTAGTCAAGTGTTGTTAGTAAAGATTGTCCCTTTTTGTACGCCACCCTCCTCTGTGTGTGTGTGTTTAAGGATTCTGACATTTCTGCCATTCATTGCTAAAGGTAAAACCCACATTTATTACAATACTAACATTTCTACAATACAGACCCTGTCAGTGTCATCAGTTTTGGAGGAGACCTGGTTGGACCTCTAGTTAAAGGTAGCGGTAATTACTTTTTCAAATCTCTGAATGGCCCACATGACTTAAGGATTAGGGTTATATCATCACCTGTTGGTTTGGCATGTTCTTGACAATGCTTCGATGGTGTGTTTGCCATTTCATATGGACACTGACGAGAGACACAAAGTGTCTCTCATAGGCCATATGGAGACATTCTGTCTCTCTTTTCACTCCGACAGCATCATGCTGACACTCAGCAGGGGTTCAGAGTGGCAATGTCTCAGTAACTGACTGTGCCCTATAAACACTGGCAGACTTAAACAGTTGGTTTTATTATAGCTGCTTGTGTTGTAGTTGGGAAATAGATGTTTATTGATTGCTGATCAGTATTACTGAAGTAAATAAATGCTACTGTACATTTAAAGAGTAGTTGTCTGTGTTTTTATTATTTTTATGAGTTGTGCATATGTGTTGTGGTAACAGCTAGTTGCTAAAGTCGGTGCTTGAATTCAACCCTTCACTGTTCATCTGATAAATGTAAAATGGTGCTTTTAACATTGACGTTTTAACAAGCCCTTTTCCACTTATATGGTCATTGGTGCCTGATTCCAGGTTGGTGCCCCGTTATTGTTAATTGCTTTTAATAATTTTATTAGCATTGAGACAGTCATTGGTATAAATTACTATTTTCACATCTGCTATTAACCAAATTTGCTCTTCCCAACTCCAATATCTTATGCACCATGTGAGGCTTTCAGATAACATCTTTATTGCACTATTTATGAATAATAATCCAGAGTTGATGGCTTGAATTATCAAATTTTCAGAAATTAGTTACAGTTACATTCATTTTTGCATATATTCAGTTGTGGTTTGTGGCTTGCTTCAGTGTATACCTGTGGTTGTATCCTTTGTTTAAATAGGTCTGCTGTTTAGTTTTTAAGTTACTAACCTAACTAGCTACTACACTGTAAAAGGTTAAGAAAACTCAAAATTGTAAGGCAACTTATTGCACTAGATTTGAGTTCATTTAACTTGTTCATTTTAAACATAAAAGTAACAAAACTGTTAAAACTGTAAACACGTCCTCATTCAGCTAATGGCGTAATAATTGACAGTTATCAGGTTATGTTATGAAGGAGGGCTTTCCAAAATATAGCGCACTTGAATGACAGTCTCACGGAACTAACAACTGGTCAATTAGTCTCTTAAATCAACAAATGTGTTATCCATCCAATACTGCTGACAATGCAGGTGTAAACTGACCTTTCTGCATCAGTATTAAGTTAGTACACAACACAATATGACTGATGCTGAAACCAGAAATAACAATCCTTACTCATGCAATAGAAGATAAAAAATAACAGGTATTGCACTATAGTGAACAATGGTATACTCCTTTGGTTACAAAATGTAAAGAATAAGCAGAGGTGTTGGTTAACCATGTGAAATGGCATGTGGCGATAGGTCAGGAAAAGTTTAAGCAGTTTAATGATCTTTTCATCAGAGTACACAGTCAAATCTGAGAGATCCCATCACTTGAGCAGACAGGCAGGTCAGGGGGGACAAGTCTGAGAGGGAATCCAAATTCAGTAACTCAAGAGGCAGACAGACAGGGTGCAGCTGGGTCATGGGGCAGACACCTGAGCACAGAGAATAGCAAAAAAATAGCAACAGGTTCCTTTGGTTGATTACGGAGTTACCACTTAGACGAACAGACAATTCAATGAATACTGGATGGAACACTGGTGCTTATATACTGTGGTAGCGGATGGGTCTAGATTGAATAATTGCACCAGACCTGCCAACCATGCTCTGCAGTAATCATATATATACAGATGGGGAGAAACAGACAAGAGACAGAGGGACAGGGAAACACAGGAGCACACTAGGATAAATTGAAGGGAGACTGCAGATCCCCACATGTGGGCCTAAGCATATGTACCATTGTCAACCTTATTGTGTCTTAGAAATATTTCTGTTAAGATTAAGGTACAACCAGGGTTCTAAATTAACACCCGCCAATCCGCCAAATGCGGGTTAAAATTCATATTGGCGGGTGTAATAAAAACTTACTAGCCAATTTGGCCGGTAATGCATTAGGCAATCATGTCAGTCAGAGCCGCTCTACAGTTCTTGGTCATTTGTCCCCCGGACAGTCCGTCCTACATTTCCCATGAACACTGTCGTAATGCTACGTGATGACGTACAAGACGCCCATTGGCTGTGCGCAGGCACACTACAGTTTGTAGTGCAACCGGCGCGAGAAACCACGGAAACGCAAACACAAAGAAGAAGAGGAAGAATGAACGGCGGCGTATAAACTGTAAAAAAGGAGAGTGAGCTAGCTAAAAGTAAAGAGTAAAGTTAAACTAAATGCTGCGGTGGTTGGGACAGACGTCTGGGGGCGAGAAGAGGAAGGAGGCAGGGGATGAGAATGTCGACAAAGCGTGCGAAACGAAGAAAAGAAAGTTTAACGCTAAATGGCTGACAGGTCGCGAATGGCTTGTGTTTGATCACGAAAATGCCGTCATGTTTGTAAGGATTGCCGCATGTACACAAAAGAAAAAAACAAGACGAATAATTTTGTGGTGGGGACTAATAATTTTAAAGTGGAGGCAGTAAAGGACCATGAGAGTGCCCGAAGTCATCAGGAGAGCCGAAGGAGTCTGCAGTACTGACTGCTGCACTATTTGTGTTTTCTAGTTGTACATACATAATTCAGTTTATTACCAATGCAATTTTTTGCAAGTGTTTAAGTCATGGCTGTTACTTATATATATATTTCTTATTAAAGAAGGAAAGCAGAAACACTTTAAGTTGAAAGGAAAAATACATTTTATTAGGAATGTAATGATACTAAATACTGGAAAAATGTCTTTTAGAAAATAATAAATCTGACAGCATTTGTTGTTTGTATAAATTAAATATTTGCACTTTCTGTTTATATTTTGTTTCATGTGTTGTACTTTCTGTGCATTTTTCATGCCAATAATGTAAATAAAATGATCAAATGCATTCAGTGGCACTCATAATCTCTCTTATTTTCACCGGGAAAAAATTTGGCTAGTGGAAATTCTGATTGGCTGGTAACTTTAGAAGATCACCAGCCACATTGGCTGGTGATCAAAAAAGTTAATTTAGAACCCTGGGTACAACCCCTAATTATCCCAAAGGACATTACCATGTTTGATATCTGACTTCTATTATTTTAGCATTATGCCTGTACCATACTTTTTTTTTCTTTTTTTTTTTTGAGAAATCAATTTTTTAACCATGTTTAAGATGTGTACACATATCAAGCAATCAAACATTGGCAAGACAATTGCCTCTTCCAACACAACAGTATTCATAAAAAAGAAAAGAAAAAAGACACCAGACATATATCAAAAACTTTAATAACTGTAAAAGTCTAAAAAAGGGTCATGTCAAAATAACCGCTACTGTTATGTTTCCTACCTCATTTTCTAAATACTGAATCCTTGAAATGTCACATAGGCCAATTAGGCCAGTCAGCATGAGAAAAAAAAAACAACAAACAAACAAAAAAAACAAAAAAGAATGCGCAAGAAAAAGGCCAGCTTCTAACTTTGAGTAAGAGCCTGGTTTTCTGACACACTGTGAGCAATTGGTGGAAAGTTGCATGAAGATGTGCTGAATAGTTTATTGTATTTATGTTCTTTTGGGAACTCCAGAGAAGACCAAAGAGGTAGGCCAATGCAGTGGGGAGGTCTGGAAGACCTGAGAGGACAATGGTCTCTTCCAACACAAAGGTAATACTGTTCACTGTGGGCAGCGAGGAGGGTGGATACCCATCTTGACACCTCTGGTTTGCATATCATCTGGATCAGTCTCCTGTTGAAACCAGGAAGTTGCTGAAGTTGTGAATCTCAAGTGCAGATAGAACATAAATAGTGGGAGAAACATAAGTGAGCTACCTTTCAGCTGGCATACTAAAAAGACTTTAGTTGTTGGTCTAGTGTTTATCTCGAGATTCTGGCTACATTTTGAAGCAAATTTGTTATCCGAGATCATCGACATAGAAGAAGACAAACACATGCATGACAGCTTATATGCACCCATGATTGAGGGAAAAGTTCCAGACTGTAGTCACCAGGCATGTCTGTGAGGATCCGCTAGATCTGTCTGCTCCTAGTGTTCTCTGTTTCCCTTTTCCCTAGTGTTATGTGTCTGTCTGTTCCCCTGTCTGTCTCAGCTGGGTGTTTCCCTGCACCCAGCTGACCCTGCCTCTCCAGCAGCACACCTGGAATGCATGAGCCTGATTAGGGCTCAAGTATTTAAGGAAGACGCTGAGCTAGAGTGGTCGCCGGATTATCCGGATCTCTTCCATGAGTTATCCAGAACTGTGCCCAATGAGTACTTCTAGCCTTTGCTAGTGTGATCTCAATATTTTGGTCGGTGGCTTTTCCCTCTGCCTCACCTGTGCTTTGTTCACAGTGCCTACCAGCCACGCTCAGCCTTTGCCCAGCCTCAGCTCCCACGTGGGGAAACTGTTTGTTCCACTCATCGAGTGCGCTGTTTGATTTTCATTTCCACTCCTTACGAGTGCGCTTTGTGTTTGCTTCCTCCACTCCTTATGGGTGCACCTGTTATTATAAATAAATTAGATTTTTTTTTTTGCCTTTTACTCTTGTCTCCTGGTCTGTACATTGAGTCCAGTGAATTATCACAAACAAATATCGGTAGATTCCAGAGATGTGCTCCTTTGATGGAGTGCAATGTCAGTGCAAGTTACTGTATGCTGCAATATGAAAAAAAGAGGAAATTTCACCAGATACATGCAGTGTGTTATTCATATACATACATCCAATTCAATAACAAATACCATGCTGATAAGATACAGATTAATAATGGTTTAATGCACATTATGGATGAAGGAGAGCATAGATGATGAATGATAATATATCAGGATGAGGGTGTAGGGACGAAGGGAAGGCAGGGTGTAGGGAAGGAGTGATGAAGGGATGAGGGGAGAGAGGGATGAGGGGTGGTTTCACCTGTTGCTGGGGAGACTGGACCTTGAACGGGTCGGAGAGTTGCTTAGAACCGAAGATGGGACGTTACTGTGGAGTTTCTGGTAGGCAAGGGACCAGCATCTTGAGTTGGCTGAAGGCCAAGAGCGTCAGGAAATATGGCTTGCTCAGTGCAACCGAGTGCACTGGCAGAGATGGATGTCAGGAGATGGAGAGGACTTCGGGAACCAGCTGATCTTCGAACAGATCGCTGTCTGAAGGTTTGAAAATGAGCTCCTGGTCCATAGTGTAAGGTGAGCAATTTGCTGTAACGTGTTGTGCTCCCTTATTGGCATGGTACAGTTTAAACAGTCGAGGACCATATTTGTCTAAGGCTGCTCTAAAGGTCTCCAACAGGTCACAAATTTATACAACACAAATTTATACAACACAAAGCAGAACAAAAAAACAAAAACACAAAAGCATTCAATGAGTTTTTAGTGATTTAGTTATTCAGCATTTAAGTCAGCCCATAAAGAGTTCACAAGTCCAATAATGCTAAACATTTTGTTCTGCATTACTGAAAAGACAGCCAAAACTTTTGATATCATAAACTATTGATTACACAATACCTCTCTGAATAAGGTAGTGGATGACACTGTGCTCATTCTTGCTTTGAAAAGCACTCAGAAACAAACTGAGACTGCTAAATATTCCAACAATAATAATAATAAAAAAATTGGCCTGTTCTTCAAGAAACCAAGCACACCATGGGCCCGTTTCACAAAGGAGGGTCAACAAACTCCGAGTCTAATCCTGAACCCTGAGTTGATCTAGCCTGAGATAGGAAACTCAGAGTTTCCGGTTTCAGAACAGGTGATTTGAGTTAGTTCAATCAACTCAGAGTAGGTTAACTCAGAGTTAAGCGCGTGCACCACGACTATAAAAAGCCAACATCAATGGAGCCCCGATTCAACGAGTCACCATGGCGACGGGGAAGAGGAGGGCTGTGTTTTTTACCCCACTGGAACTCGAACTCTTAATGCGCTCATATGGCGAATTTGAGCATGTTTTTAGAAAAAAAGTGTAACACCGCTGCAGCTGCAAAAGAGAGGGAGGTGGCGTGGGAGAACATTGCTGCTCGGGTCAATGCGTAAGTTTAAATGTAGTCCTTTGCAATCACAATAATATTACAGGGGAAAACTGCTTGAATGGTAGCTCATTAATTTATTTCATGTAGGTGCAACCCCGTGGGGGAGAAGTGCACTTGGTAGCAGCTCAAGATGAAACATAAAAACATTGTTCAAACAGGTAAGACACGGCATAATTTAATGGGGGTACCTCATTTTGATCATGTGTTATATTGTAAAGTAAATATTAAGTGGCTGTTTGACTGTGTAGTTGTTTTATCACCAACATAATGTTGCGCAAAGAAACCAGCGCAACACACAATATCTGCTGGGATGTGAGAGCATGACTCCGGCTGGTAATGTTGCAAATGTAAGGACGGATTAGGTTGTGTATGTAGATGATGGACTGTGACGTGAAACGGTACCGTTCAAAAACATAATTGTCTGGAAATGCCAGAACATCTATGCGCGGTCTGATAACCATCTCCCGACGAATATTTAATTCCCTGCGCAGTAATGCTGCACCTTCATCCACGGGATCGTTGTCAAAAGGACCTGCCATGTTAGTGAAAAAAAGTGCCTACTGACTGATTTTTTTTAAATAACAGACGGCAGAACTATGTTATCCCAAAACTCGCCTGCTGACGAATGAATGAGGAAATCAAATACCGTGTGTGGCTGACAGAGGGCGGAGACAGAGAGAAACCCGAGGTTCATTGAGAAAAACCTGTTCCCGACCAGGTTAGGTTCATAGAGTCTGTTACTATGGTAACTGACCGAGAGCTTAAGTTACCTCTCTCTGTGAAACAGGCTAGAGTTACCCCTCTTTCTCTGGTTTGAGTTACCTCCCTTTGTGAGACGGAAAACTCAGGGTTTCCTTCATTTCAGGCTTAACAAACTCGGAGTTTTCACTAAACCTGCTTTGTGAAACGGGCCCCATCTCTCCTGGATTTCCAGACCGTGGGCTCCACCTCCACAAACTCCATTCTTCGAAGGGAGAATGTGAGGTCCATCTTCTGTCTGATGAGTTTCATGTCTTTCTCCTTCTTTTTCATTGCATCCACCAGGACGCACTTTTGGTTTTCTCGTTTATCATCATTATAATTTTGCAAACATGATTGACTTCACCTCACTTTGTTTTTCACTGTTCACTTTGTTGTTTAGGAAAACCTACCTTCATCAACACATTCATCCCTCCCTCTTTTCCGATTTATAGTGACCTCATTACAGCCAGCCAGACGCAGCTTTGATAGGTAGTTTCAGAGCTTGTACTTAATGCTTATAGATAGATAGATAGATAGATAGATAGATAGATAGATAGATAGATAGATAGATAGACAGACAGGACTTTATTGATCCCATTTTGGGGAAATTTAGTCGTTACAACCAGCAAGTTACAAAAAGCAAGCACAGTGGCATAGATAGGTCAAAATAAAAATATAAAAAAATACAAGATACAGAATAGAAAAACACAACTATTATGTACATTTGTACAGATTATAAAAAAATAGTAAATGCCAAAGAATCCTACTGCCATAAAAAAAATACTGTTGCTAGTAGTCTTATGAGAAAACTGATGTAGAGAAGATGTAGGAAAGAAGGACCTGCGGTAGTGTTCTTTCTTGCAGACTGGATGCAGCAGTCTGTTACTGAAGGAGCTGCTTAAGCCCCCCCACCGTCTCATGCATGGGGTGGGATGGGTTGCCCATGATCGATGTCAGCTTCGCTAACATCCTCCTCTCACCCACCACCCAGAGGGCTGTCCAGGACAGAGCCAGCTCTCCTTACCAGTTTGTTAAGTTTTTTCCTGTCCCTTTCAGAGCTCCCACAGCCCCAGCAGACCACTGCAAAGAAAACTGCAGATGCCACCACAGTGTCATGAAATGTTTTTAACAGTGTCCTACATATAGTACTCCAAAGGGCCTCAGTCTTCTCAGCAGGTACAGATGACTTTGGCCCCTCCTGTACAGGGCATCTGTGTTATTTGTCTAGTCCAGTTTGTTGTTGAGGTGAACACCTAGGTATTTCTAATCCTCCATGATCTCAATGTCAAGCCCTGGATGTTCACTGGTGTAGTCTGTGGTACATCACTTTGGAAATCAATTACCATCTCCTTCGTCTTGCTGCCGTTTATGTGCAGGTGGTTCAGTCCACTCCATCAGTTTATACGATACGATATGATACGATACGATACGATACGATATGATACGATACGATATGATATACTTTATTGTCCCCATTGCACATACAAATACATAACACACATTGCACATTGCACATATTGCACATACCCTGTGGTAAAAACCCATGGAAATATTGCACAATCCCTGCAGCCTCAAGCAGCACTATTTAAAAGTTTAATGGAGGTAGTTATGTTTACTGGCAATAACAAAGTTTCTGATACCAAACAAAAATATGTATTAATAATTGTGCAGGGCTTTCAACTGAGCTAAGTTACTACAGCATTAATTGCTTACAGCTTCTCACACAAAATTAACAACACAGACAATGGAAACTTGTGGCACTGGAAATAAATATGATGAAACTATACAGGGTTCATATAAGGGATGAACAAATCCATATGTTTCATGGTTGAATAATTTATATGAACGAAAATATATAATAGATTATTCACTATGTACTGGCATTCACAAAGGATTTAAGTGACTGTGATTGTGATTGTGTGATTGTGTTCCACCACTTTTTATTAGTTATGCTTCAACAAGTCTACTAGTGGTCCAAAGCAACATATGAGATGTACATAATGTTCAATTAAGTGACGTTTTGGCTGCTACTGAAAGTCAGGGAAAATGCCAGTCGGATATTTTACTCTTCAAGCAGCACAGTATTTCCTCTGATAACATAGTTAAAACAAGGTCCATCAATATTTCCCACAAAAGCTCCTGTTCCGGAATACTGCTCCCAGTCATAAGAGGTAGTCAACGTAAAAGTGTCCAATTTTCATGTCCATTGCCACTGATTCCTCCCTTTCCAGAGCTGGCTGGGAAACCCAGTAACTGGATGGAAGTAGGACAAATGCTTACTCAGTTTGCAGACCTCTTTGACACCATTCAAACTTTGTTTATCACTGGACTCAAGCTCCTCCACAAAGGTGTTGTGCTGTTGTATTGGTAATTGAAAATCCCCTGCCTCAACAATGCAATTTAGTCACAATTAAGACAACAAAATCTGCAAAACCTTTCAACACTGAAAGATTCTTGAAAGCCAGCTAGGCTGTGGGCCCCCAGATTATCTGCTCAGACATTAAGTACTGTTCCCTTTACAAACTTATCTAGAACCTCAACAAACACCCCATCCCTTGCCAAAGACTTCATATCCATGGTCAGTGGATAAAGACATGCATCATACCCAAAGAGCTGAACATCAACACTCTTTCCAAGAACGGCCAGATGAATTAAGGGTAGGCTACAACCTGGCTGGTAAATTGGGTACAACCCAATAAATAGCAGTAATCTGAATGATTTTTCTAGATGTCGGCAAAGGATTACATACTTCAAAATCATCAATGTACAGTCCTATAGAAATACTTTTTTCACCCCCAAAAAGTTTTTTGAAGTTCACGAAAGGACCTTTATTGGTTTATCTTCTTTATTTAACACTAATTTATCTGAAAAATCTGGGTGTCTCAATAAATTCTCTTGAACCTGAATGATTGAAATGGATCCCTCAGCAGTACATGTATATTCAGTTGGCTCAGTTACAGGGAAGTACTCCTTAAAATAGAGATTCCTCCTGTGATCAGTGGACAGTGCATGTTTTGCTTCAATAGTTAAAATTAGTGGATTTGTTGTCAATACCGCATCACTAATTTCTTGAACAACACAATCATCTATTTCAGTACTATGTTAAATTTAGAAAAGTGCAGAATGTAATTAAATTCCTCAACAATTTTCTGTATAGCACTTTTAGAAACACGCAATATTATTTGCATGCACAGAAAAAGACACATTTTTCTGTTCAAAGTCTCAGCATCTACATACTCTTCCCAAAGACTGTCACTTGAATCTTGACTTAAACCCCTTTGTGATGTCTCTCCCTCAACAAAGTTATATAATAGCTCGTCAGTGGCTTGAGTTTAATGGCACAGGTTGGATTAGACTTAGACTTACACTTAACTTTATTGATCCTAATTTGGGAAATTCTTTGTTGCAGCAGCAAGTTAAACATACACATAAACATAAAATATACAATAAAGAAGAATAAGGATGAGAATAACACTAAGAGAAAAGAATGTTCTTACAAAATATAAAAGTACATAAACATAGAATATCAGCAATTCTTAAAGTATAACTAAGTATATAGAGTATATAAAATATAATGAAGTATAACTAACTATAAAGATACAGTATATAATATGTATTATAATACATAACACATAGTTTTTAACTCACAATGCAGGAAGGGGTAATGCACAGTCTCTTGATTTTTTAAATGATTGGGTGAAAGATGGGTGAAATAGGCATGCTGAGTACAAATGTCTTGAAATTCACATGTCTCACACGAAAGGTTGATGTGTCCTGCCCCCTTAAAGTCCAACAATGTGATCTTGTAAGGTGTTTACTTTAATGCACCAGGTGTTTTAAAGGTACAGACCTGGTCACTGTAGATTCAGGGCCAGTGAGCTCCCCTTCCATGCTGTAGTCGATGGTGCCTCAATAGACTTTCTTGACTCTATTGTGGAGAGAAATGACACTGATGACAAGGTGCAGCAGAGACAGCCACAACAGGACTTTATTCACTGAGCTGACACATACAGATGTTCAACAGCAAAACCCTGTCTTATCTTGTCTTGCATTTGTTTATATACTTTTGCAGACATGCATACACCCACAGGATCCCAGAGGAAAAATTGAGTCGGGTGCAGTTGCTCCTATTGTAGAATAAATAAATAGAATAGAAATTGTAAGTACTTCCAGGGACACAATGTCCCAGTTCTTGAAGAGGAATGGGCTTTGAAGTCCCTGTTCCTGCATAACCTTTATGATAGTGCACAATATGACATAACCATGCAATGCAGGTGAGGTAACTTCACCATGCAGGAGATAAGGAAGTATGCAGAACTGGCATGCGAGATGTGTACGAGCCCTGCTAGGAAGTATGAAGATGATGCCAGGGCACTGGAAACCTAAGCCTCAGAACATGCCAACCTAGCACTTGAAGGCAACAAAGTGCCATATGTTAATCAAGCAAGGTCCAGGTTAAGAACACCTTTCAACCAAAGAAGAATTGGTTTGAACCGAACCCCAGACAAGGAGCTAAATAAAACGGTAAGGTCTCAGATGACTCCACGACTCCAAGTGGTGAAGCAGATGCTGCCACCCTGCCATCCACCAGCTTGACCAGACTACCTAAAGAAGCCTGACACCAATGCCCTGTCAGTACTACTACACCAGGTGTCCTTCCCTGTCACTGTCAAAATCCACTTTGTAGGTTTGGGAAAGGAACAAAGTGAGTCCCAGGCTCTCCCGGAAATCAACCTTCAAAGCATCCCATGCTCTCCTTCCTTGACCTTTTCGGGCAAACTTCACAAGGGCAATGCCTGACACATAAACACCTCAGTAGTGATAGGGGGGCGTGTCAGCACACTTGCCCTACTTAATTCTGGCTCTCAAGTAAGCCTAATTTCTTCCAGCTTCTTTGCAGAGAAAGCTAGGGCAATGCTCTTCTTCAGTGAGCCAATTCCCTTTGAGCTCTGTGCTGTGAGTATCAACAGCTAGACACAGATGGGTTGACTTGACATTCCAGGACATGACTCTTGTCCATTCACATCTGTGCATACTTGATACAGAACCCTTGCTGATTGGTCAGGATATCCTAGACCGGCTGACCCCTTATTGACTGCCCCTGTGTACATGTTGGGGCTCAGGTAGACACTCCAAAGCCACTTGGTCCTGCAAGCAGTCTGTCTGTCCCAGGCGGACCAGTCACCATCATCCAGGAGTCCAGAGGACCCCTTCCAATGCTCATGCCTTTTGAACAAAGACAGGCCTGCATGGAAAGCCAGAAGCCTGAACAAAGGCCTACATTGGACTACACATCCAAAGCCTAAGAAAAAACTCAGAACAAAGGAATACTGCCTAAAGGGGAACCCCCAAGAGACAGCTATGGCATTGCCAATGATATAACAACCAATGCCCTCACCTCACCTCTGTCGTTCCACTGTGATGTGAGTTGCTAAAGGAGAAACACAGTTCTTAATTAAATGTTTGTCTTTTAAGTGACATGGGCAACAAGGATAACTTCTATGCCCCATGCTCTTTCAACTACATCAACTCTTAGCTATTCCCCCACTACCTATGAGGACCAGCCTACTGTTGAACCACTGACGAAGCGACACAACGGCCCTGTCACCGTCTGAGGTCAAAGAAACACTGGACAGACTGAAATACATGTTGATCACTCCCAAAGTGATAACAAGTAAGAGGCTTGTGTCTAGGCAGAGACAGTTAATGTTAATGTGTTAATGTAAGCTCCATCCTTGTATAAGCCTTACTGTTCTGTGAAATAAATGGACTGCTGAGCCCTGTTGTTACTGTTTGAGATACTTCAATCGGTGTGTTTGCTGCTCGTCTCAGTGCACTGATTGTTCTCTGCACCTTTGTGTTTTGTTATGTTGTGTGTTAGTTTTATGCCACCGCAGTAAAGCCGGTAAGCTGCACTTCATCAATTAAAAGACCAGAGTCACTCTAAGCGGAGTTCACACGTTGGGTTTCTGTGTGATAAAGAGACAGTTATTGTCTCTTTCCGTGGCAGGTAGGATTTCTCTTTGCTTGGGTTTGAGTGCCTTTCTCTCTCTCTCTCTATTACTAACCCACACATGCACATGTTCACTTGCCTTTACCACTCACACACCCACCTTAAAGGTGCAGATGCAATGGTACAACTCAGTGTCATTCACTGCCATCTTGTGCTCAGAGGTATGTAACATCCTCCATTGTGCTTCTGACCTCTTTGTCAAGCCTTGTGGTCTTGAAACTCTTGTGACATAGCCACTGATGCAGCCACGTCTGCCATCTTGCCTGCTGTCTTCCAGAGCTCCTGCTGGTTAAAATGGCATTGGCATTACTGCTTGGAGGTTTGGAACAATCATTTGTGGTCTGGACTGAACACAAGAACCTTTCTTATATCCAGTCACCCAAGCGACTCAACTCGCCTACTGTCTCAGCTGTAGAAACATGAAGCCCTCTCCTGGCAACATAGTGCTGAGGCCGGTTCCTAACCTAAACCCATCCTTCCCTTTGCCTCTCTCATGTATATTCCTCCATTATTCCCAGCCCAGGAAGAGGAGATAACCTTTTCCTCCATCCAACTTCACCTCTGCTGCTGCCAGCGAATCTGGAAGGAGACTCGGGCCGTCCTACTGAGGTCAGCTGAGGCTAACAAGCCTCCAGTTACAGACCAGGTCAGAAAGTTTGGTTAAAACATCCCACTTAAGACTCAATCTCTCCCCGATTCCTGGGCCTGTTCCCTATTGATTCCATTAAAAACCCCTCAGCTGTCAAACTAAAATTACCTGCCACTGTGAGGATTCATCCAGTGTTCCATTTTTCCCAGCTAAAACCTGTTTCCACCAGTCAGCTTGGATTCAGATTCCTCTCCCGCCTGTTCACGCTCACTCTCACTTCTCTATCGCTTTGTATGTGAATCTACAAGACTCATCTGTTGCACATCTTGAAGATTCATTAAGCTGATATTTTTCTTACTCTACTCCTGTCTCCATGTTCTGAGTTTCAGCATTTGGGTCCAATTTCTCCATTTGCAAAATGCAACAAAGTGATGGTGTCATTTCAAAAGCAGTTCAGGAATAGTGGCTGCATAAGAGAGGCAAGTGAAATCTGCCACAGCTTAAATGGATGGAGCCTTTTAAAGTCATGATAGATACTAGTCCTTTAAGCCTTCTCTTGCACTCTCTGGTGTGAACTTCCGCCATGTTTATTCTGGCTTTTTTTCCTGAATATTCAGAGGAAGCCATGTGCACCTTTTCATAGAGGTAGATATTCCCTTTCTCGTGTATGTCATCAGGTCTGCTTCCTGATGTGAACGATATCATATGATCATCATATGATCATGAACCCTTTGATGGTAATATGGCCACAAATAAAAGAAATAACTAATGGTGTCCTTTGCTGTGACAAATGAGAGAGGACAGGCTGGAGAGCTGTGTTATGGCTGCATCCACAGTAACTTCTATACGTGGTCTCTACGTACCAATCCATGAGTGCGTGATTTAGATAAACATTAAGCATTGGTTATTTGTTCGGCAACTGCCAGGTGCGCTGCAGCTTGTATTGTTGCATTCATCCAATAATTATCAAATCCATTTGAAAACATGCAGATGTGCTTGCAAGCATGCCTGAAAACATGTTTTGTTGGACTGTGCCCTGTGTCTGAAACAACAAACAACAAAGTAGCAGCAGTGGTTCCTACGTTGGCCTCTGATGCTGTGGTGCTAGATGACTCATAGAGATCCTGTCCTTTGGGACCAGCAGGTTCTCTGGTAGTTTCTTCATCTGCGACTCCCTTTTCTTGTGCAAAATTTTAGTTTCCAATAGTTTTAGTGAGCAAAGTACTCACATGGAAGCCTAGTACTAGCATGATGCTGTGAGAATTTGTCTGAATCTGAGGGGAAAATATCCAATGCTCTTTCTGTGTGATTGAACAGATCATTTTGAACATTTGAGTTCAGGAAAAATGTGTGTTTTGGTTTTCTGTGAATGTGCCTTATATATACAATTTCAAAGAGATCAAACAACAAAGCCAGTGATGTTAAAGTGACCTTACAGTGATGTCACAGTGTAAAACCACAACATAATCTTTACTTGTAAAAGAGTATTTTTACATTTACTTCTTCCCTTCTTCCAACACTGTTCTCCATGCTGTGGTCTACTGTGCAGAAAGGCTGGTTCTGGCATGTTTTCTACACTCTGTTCCCTTCACACACTCTCTGTCTGTCTGTCTCTCTCTCTCTCTCTCTCTCTCTCTCTCTCTCTCTCTCTCTCTCTCTCTCACACACACACACACACAAAACAATAAACAAAACACAGACACCTAAACAAACAAATTGTGAATTGTAAAAAGCTGAGCGTAAATGCAGTGTTTGGAGAGTTACTTTCAAAATGTAATATATCACATATTAGTGGTTACTTTCATTTCAAAGAAATTAAAATTACAGTATTACTGTTTGTGTGGAGTATACTACTTTTGCATTTCTTTCACCACAATAACTGCAGATGTGCGACTAGCATCATATTTGGCTGTATATTGTGATTAGGTTATGCTTTGTAATAATAATAATGCTATTGCCTCAGCATGGCCACCTGGCCTCCATGGCAATGTTAGCTTAGCTCATAATTGATTTTGATAGAAATTTTGCTGACAAGCTTTAATCTATGCAGCTGCTTCATGCAGGCTCCTGTTTAAGATCAGTGATCTATTATGTTCCATGTCCCAGACTTCCTATTTCTTACTGAGACCTGGCTTAAACCTGGGGAGTGCAAGCCTCTGTGGAGCCCCCCACCCTGTTACAATTTTCTGAATGCACTTATGTTAACAACCCTATTTTTAAGAATCATCTCACTTGGAATCTTTTTAGTTTTGTTTCTTTTATCAGTTTTGACATTTAGACTTAAAATTATGTGATACCCCAGTTTGTTGTGTAATCATTTATTTATCAAATCTCAAACTCAAATATGAGTTTTCTCAATGAATTCTCTGAGTTACTGTCTTCTCTTGCGCTTAAGTTTGATAGGACTATTATAGATGGTGACTTTAACATTCACATTGATCACCCTTCTGTCTGTATCGTTTCAGACTGTTCAAACATTTCTAAATCTTTTAACCTTGTGCAGCATGTCTCTGGCCCTAAACATAACTGTGGACACACCCTTGACTAGTCTCTGAATTCCCTGAATAAGACTGACTTTGTCTCTGACCGCAAATGTATTACATATAACCCAGAAATGTACAGTTGAAACTCACATCTTAAATGAGCAGTCTGCAGCTACATTTTCCAGTTACTTTTCTGGTCTGGTCAATTGCCGTGCTCATTTCACTAATATTAAAAACCAAGTTAAACTGAACCAGGCTATAGAAGGGGCCACCAGCTCATTACAAGCTTTTTAACCATTCACACACTTACACACCAATGGCACAGCATCGGGGCAACATGTATTTTATTTATTGTATTTTCTTAACTATGTGTTCAACATTTATCTGTTTTTTTTTCACAAATCCCTGTCATTTGCACAGTGACTTTCCCATGTCCACTGGAAAATTTACAAACATATCATGTATCATAATGGAAAATAAAGTTGGACTTACCACACTCCCCAAAGATATCCCATTTTCTACAATATACTGGCTTGATAATTGACCCTGTATTCACCTGAATAGTTCTTCCATCTGAGAAATCCACAACTTCATAACCCAATTGAACATTTTCCTTCTGATTCCTGTTAAGTGCAATTTATAGAAGCCCCTCTTTCCATAACATAATACACTTTCTCAACATTAAAGACACACAGCAGCCACTGTTTTTTATTTGTTTCTTTATGTATTCTTTTTTTGTGTTTTCCTTATTTCATTCTCTAGACACACCAATGGTTCCACGGTATCCCCTCCTTTCCTGAATCAGCATTGATATGTAGTCATCATACCTTTACTTTCCAACACATACACTGACATCTCATTCATCACACGTTCCATGAATTTACAGATGTGTGATGTCAAATCTATTGGCCTGTAGTTTCCAGGACTGCTGGCATCTCTTCCAGGTTTCCTTATTGGAATGGTGCTTCTTTCCAGCTCCCAGGCATTCTTCCCTCATCCCACACTGTCTTATACAGTAGCAATAATTTCTCCAGACTTCCTACACTGATATGTTTTAACATGCTATAACATATTTCATCTGTATCAAGTGCAATGTTTCCTATATTATCTAGTGCCTTTCTTAACTCCCCCATGTTGAGAGGCGCATTTTGCCCACCGCCAGTGTAACACCTTTTCTACCCAAACAGATTTTGTGATCTCTCTGCCTCTTCCTCCTTTTTAGATACATTACTAGAGCTATGCACTACAACCAAAAGTGTTATATAGTGTCCTGTCATCTTCTTCACTAAACTCCATGCTGTTGTCACCATCAGTCTCCCTCCCTGTCATCCTGTCAGAGTTTGCAAGGAACAATTCAAGGATACTTTTTCGGACCTATACAGACCATTGGTCGATATTCATACAAAATGTTCCCCACAATATGCAGTCCTGCTATAAACAAGTCCCAACGTCTTCAAATCTAAAGGTAATGTGCTCTAATCAGAAAGTAAGTCAAGCCAAGTCTCAAAGTGATTGAAACCTTCCACATGCCCCAGTATGGTTTCTCATGTGATCACACACTCCCAAAACCTCGTGATGAACACATGCAAAAATTGACTGGTACAGCAGTCGACAAAATGTAGCATTAACACTATTGTCTTACTGGTCCTATACAGGCTGTACGGGTATGCAAATACCCCTACACTCCACTCCTCACCTGACCCACCAGTTACCAAGTCCACTGTCTGTAATCCAGTGTCAATTGATCCCTTTAACTTGATTCAAACCACTGCAACAATACTCAGAAAACAAATTCAAATCTCCCTCAACTCCCACACACTCACCAACAACAAAAAAAAACGCTATCTGATGACTTTGCTTATCTTGTTTCTAGACAACACAGTATGTCTTGAAGGTACATTTCTCAACATCAATTGTTACAGGTGCTAATATCATTCTGAACATGACCTTACTGAAGAAATAAAGAACCAAAAGAAGAAAGATGAGAAAGAAACAAAGAAAAAAACAACATCACAAAGAAAAAAGCATAGTAAATAAACAGTAAAGGTAAGTTGGGAGGTGTTATCAAATGCATCACCTTGTCTATACCCACTGGTACCAAAAGCAGTATGGCAGCAGCAGCAGCTGCAGTCCTCTGTCAGTATCTGCTCTAGATCTGTTCATGTGTTCATAGTACTACACTGAACTCAACACTCAGCAGTGAGCTTGCAACCCAAGATGTCGGCGCGTGTAGACACAGCGACCTCTCTCTGTCCCAACCGTGCGGTGTTTTGCTCGTTAAAAAACTGTTTGTTGGAAAGTTTTTCGTATTTGTCTCGTCTGCCTATGTCGGAATACAAGTACAGTCAACAGGCTCTGCTAGACATCTATCTCTATTCTCAATTGTTTATTTTTTTATTTTTTTATTTATTTTTAGTTTATTGTTTACTGCAGTGTTAGGATATGTCTGTTTTTATTCTTTGCGCACGTGCACTTTACTGTTTACTGTCAGAAATGTCTTGTCTCACTGTGGGATAGTGGGAAACGCAATTTCGATTCCTTTGTATGTCTGGGACATGTGAAGAATTGACAATAAAGCTGACTTTGGCTTTGACTTTGACACACAGTCTAATATATGATCAATGTAGTTACAAAACATGTTGGATTAGAAGAAAATAGAATTGAAATATTAAAAGCATATTATTACCACAGTTTTTTTAATTTGTCGTGCAGAGATATTCTCATATCCAGCCTATGACCATTTTGTTTTTAACTGTTGGGTTCGTTTGCAAATAAAGACCGGTGCTTTGAGTGATCATGGAGCCTCTTTATCAACTAACTGCATCAACATTGTACTTCTTCTAACTCGGCTGTAGTGTGTTCTCATGCAGGACTCAGACACCATCTGCCCATGGTCTGCCCTCTAGCGGTAACACACATATCACGTTCTGGATAACACCACATTAGCCATGCTGGTGGCGGGGCTCAAGGAATAGTAATGTTGGTCAGTTTGTGTAGTGCTGCAGACTGAAGTAGTCTACCTCAAGAACAATTACTGGATGGATTACTGTGACATTTTATACATGCACTTATAGTTCCCACAGGATGGGTGGTAATACAACGTAACTTTGATCCATTGACTGTTCATGTAGTAACATTGGGGTTGCAATTTCAATCTACCCAGTAATTTGTTTTTTGACCAAATACCTGCATTTAGCTGAAGCTGTGCCAAAGTACTATCTCACAAAGCCACTAGCATGGCTGTAGTTTCTTTGTGGGATCTCAGACTAAAAACAGCCCTGAGTTAAGGTAACACAGAAGGTTGCATAGTTGTTGATTAAGATACCAGTGAAACAATGAAATATGATCCAGGTAGTCCAGTTCAAGTGTTAGATTAATGTATTTAAAGACTTAACAGATGTCAAAATACTGTACAACTATCCATATTGCTCACAGACAGGATTTTACAACTCTGAAAAGTTATCACAGCAGCAACTATTTTACCGTTTGTCACAAGGATTGTGTGGCACACAGTAAAAATACAGCATTCACGTTACAAAGTAAAGCCTGGTTTATGCTTCTGCGTCGACAGACCCGTACGCGGACCCTACGCCATAGCCTGACGTGCACCTCCAAAAAAATCCTGATTACGCGTCGCATCGACGCGTTGTGACGTGAACGTTGAGGACTGTGATTGGTCCACTCAGAACGTAATTTCCGGTTCAGTCGCAGCCCTATGGTCGCAGCACAACAACACCGCCATTTTCAAAGTTTCTGTGGTGAGAGCTACAAGAAAAAATGGACCAAGCCGAAGAAAGAATTATCGAGGAGGTACCCAAATACGACATTGTTGTCTCTGACCGGAAGAAAACCAAGGAATCTGAGAAGAGCCCCCCGAAACCATACAAAGACACAGCCACACCCCCCTAGCGGCTTGGCGGTGAATTGCGGAGCAACGCGTTCCCTCGACGCAGAACTATGAATGCTCAGTGACGGCGTCGGGTGTACGCCTTAGGTACGGCGTCGCCGCGACGCAGAAGCATAAACCAGGCTTAACTCACCAGGAATGTGTGCTTCCATGCATGTGACTAGCCTTACCAGATGATATCCCATTGCATTGTGGCAAAAGTTGAACTAGGTTCAAGCCAGGTTTTTGCTTGAGCCCCCTGCACTGGCAGCCCCATTGTTTTGGCCGACTGACTATATTCAATTAATGAGAGGGATGTATTTTTCAGGCAGGACTAAAGTTGGTCTGAGTGCAGACCTAAGCCCCTTTTACACAGCCTGTTCGAGGCAGGAATGTTGCACCATTATTCTGCCTCCCTTTTCCATATAAAATGTATGAACACGGAATGGGGGGCATTGCTGTTCCATCTTTAAGCTGACAGTGGAGGTAGTAACAGAGCTGAATCAACATCTTTGAAAGGATGAGATTGCAAAGAGACGCCGACACTGTTGTGTTACCTGTCATATCTCTTTTGCTTCCAGAGCGCCAGCATGTTATCTACAATCACACAGTGGGGCGGCATTATGCTGGTGTTGTTTGGGTCAGAATAAAAAAGCAAAGCCTGCCTAATGATAAGTCTTGTTTACAGCAGTATTGTGGGATCTTTGTGTAAAACAGGTTCTAACCTTGTTTCTCTCTGATGTAATGGAGAGTGAGTTCAGTCTGTAGAGGGCCAGTATTTCTGTATGAAGACAGACAGTTTTCCAACCAGTGGACACAGGCTCGACAGTATGACTGACAGAAGGAGCAGTTATCACTTCTTTTTTCAAGACTAAAAATTTAACCACCATGTTCAGTTGCACTACACTGATTAGTTAGATTAAGTGTCTAACCTGAGACAAAATTTTTTGTTCTCCCTCTAGTGCTATTTTGGTGAAGTGACAACCCCACTCACAACAGGACCACTCAGTCAATCACATGGAGCCCAGCCCAAGGAGCAGCTGGTGCCACCTGGCATCATTCATTGTAATTTATCCAAAGGATATGAAAACTGCACATAGAATTTCATCATTACACTTACCATTTACTTATCAGATTGAGATGAGGTCATTGTATTTGTTTGAAGAATATTTTTGGGCTAATGCTGAATGGATGTGAATATATTACTTCATATTTTTGTGCAGTTTTTCAGGTCTTTGTCTGCCAATCCTCTTAAAGAGGTGGAGAAACACCTTAATGGGAATTCACATCTTCCAGTAAAGCTGACCTCCATTCCTTTATATGTAGACTCAGGATCCCAGACAAGAGGGAGACAAGGAAAGGAACAAGAGTATTGGTCATCCTGGTGCTGAGACCTGCTAGGTTATCAGATGGTGGTTTGACCCACATGGAGAGAACAGGCCCAGCATTGAGCTCCGGCGAGCCTCACTGTGTAGTGCCTTCCTGGCAGAGCTGTGAAGCCAGGAGACTTGCCTCATCTTGGATCTCTGCCAACCAACCAATCAATGCAGCCTGGAGTCAATAGAAACAAGAATCACAACTCCTTTTTTCTGTCCACCCATCCGTCTTTCTGCAGTGCAAGGATATGCAACACCCATGATGGAAATTCTTCACTATTGTTCCCTCATTTCACCTTTTGTTTTCAGGACTCTCCCTGTTTTTCTCCCCAGTCTACACAGAACAAACACAAATCTACTCTCGCTTGGTTTTCTCATCTTTTTTTCAATACAAGCTTGCTGGTGTATCATCTCGGGGGAGAGGGAAAGATGCTCAGCTAATTTCAGTGGCTGACCCAATTCCACAATGAATGAAAAAAAAAAGAAAAGAAAAGAAAAGAAAAAACATAGACAACATGATATTTGTTTATGCTCACTCAGGAGGCCCTGAAGCCAGATTAGTGGAAGTCAAACCAATGATATCCTTCTATTTCATGTTGTGATAAAAAAAACAAGAAGCTATATAGTATGGCTGTGTTGTCATTTCAGCTTTCCTTTGCAAGATCCGCTTGACTTGTTTTTCTGTCTTTAGATGGATATGAATGAGTGTTTGCTCAATTGATAATATGTAGTACTAGACCGGATAGCTGCAGTGGTCTGTGGTAATTGATTATGTTCACATGTGCCAGTTGCCATGTCACAGTGCACTGTTTTTGTCGTTAGGTAAACAAGAAGTCAGTCCAATCCAGTAGTCAACTACTTTTATATTTGCATCATGTTATACTAATGGGATATGCTACATTTGGACTAATGAATATCCTTCAAACAGCACTCTCACTGCTGCTGAAGACTGGTAGGCAAAAAGGCCATGGACCTCCCTCATGCCTTATTGTTTATTTGGATGCTTATTGGTTGTTTTTCTTATAAATCTTACAGCATGCTCAGTTAATAAAGTATGATGCAATGTTCTTGAATGAAATAAACCAACAGTATATAAAGTAGTTAGCTCCACCTGCCACAACATTAAAGTTCTGCTTACACAATACTCTGTCAGTAATAATTATGCAAAAATGTAATATTTTTATATAATACGACACTCTAGAAGGTGCCATTCTTCATAATTAGCATTTTTTGCTGTTAATTCTTCTGTGCCTTTACTAAAGGAAAATTAATGGGACGTCTTTGTATTGTAGTAATACTACTTTCATTTTGTATTACAACCTCGATTCCAAAAAAGATAGGTCACTGTAAAAGATAAATAAAACAGAATATGATAATTTACTCATTGTTGTTTAGATTTACTCAAATGAAAACAATACATTTGCTGTTATATTTTGCCTTTACTACCGAAAAATACTCATCAACATCAGAAAAGAAAGTGCAGGGTGTGAATTAAGAGCAGTAGACCATAAGATAATCACTACCCACAACATCTTCCAAAAGCCAGCTCAAGTTGTGTGATTGCCGCAGGAAGAGTGGGAAGAGAGCCGGGATAAAAGCTAGGCTAACCCATTGTGAATGTAAGACTATTCCACTACCCAGCCTGGCTAGTCAGGCTAATGTCCGGTCGCAGGAAAATAAAATAGATGACATAAGACTTGGGCTAATGCAGCAATGGGAAATCAGAGACTGTTGTGTCCACATCTTTACAGAGACCTGGCTCCATCACACATGCGAATCAAGCCACTGCACTCGGTTGGCAGACTGTGAAAGATGAGGACTGGCAAACTCTGTGTTTACATCAATGATGCTTGGTACTCAAGCATAGTCAAAGTGGATGGACAATGTTTCCTGGATGAGTTTTTAATGTTAAGATGCCGACCATACTATCTGCCAAGTCACCAGTGTTTTTGTTCACCAACCAGAAAGTCTGGATGAATGAAGAGGGAAGGACCCAATCCAGATCCGAAAAACTGCCTTTAGGTCAGCTGATAAGGAAGTACACAGCACTGCCAGAGCAAGACTGAAAGCTTGCATCAAGGAGGCACAGCGTAGACATCAAGATGTGTGGCAAACAATCCAGACCATCACATGCTAATATAGCAGGAGTACCCCCATTTTGTGTGAGGCCATGGTGCCAGATGAGCTTAACACATGTTATGCTTGTTTGTTCTTCTTAACAAAGAGCCAGCTGTCAAGTCTACCCCACCTCAGAAGACTGGCCACTGTCAGTGTCGACAGTGGATGTAGGGATCCACAGTTTCCCCTCCTTTTTCCCAACTGTGACTTGTGTTTCCCCTTCTCTGTCTCTCCCCTGTCATGTTCGAGTGTGCTACACTGCAGGGCGTGGCTGACAGGCTGGGTCTGGCCTCCTCTCCTCCTGAGCACAGCTGCTCTCTATCAAGCAATCAAGACTCACCTGCTGCCACAATATATAAGCACCAATGCCTCAACCAGTATTCATTGAGTTGTCAGTTCATCTGTGTGGTAAAGTCCGAACTCTGAAGAGATCTGAAGTACTTTTTGATCTTTTTTTTGCCTGTCTGCTCCCTGCCCTCCTTCAAACTTCAAACTTTATTTATTTATATGGCACTTTTCATACTTAAAAAGCAACACAAAGTGCCTCACAGAGGCTAAAAACAACAGAGAAGAAAACCCAGCCCTCCGGCCCCCATAACTACATACAGAAACACACACACAAACACACACGCACACGCACCCATACGGATAAGATAAGTAGTAAGCCACCTTTGGGGGCCATCCACACTGAGAGGGCCCCCGGCTCATGACCGGGGGGCGCCGCCCGAGACCACCCCGACCCAGGCAGACAGAAGGCCCCACACCAAGGTGCAGAGGCCTCCAGCCATCCAGGCCAGAGCCGTCCCCTCAGCAGCACCCCCATCAGTAGGCCAGAAGCAGTTCCCAGTGAGGGGGGCCCCCCATGAGGAAACGCTTGACCTAAAAACCAAGGACCCCCATGAGGAAACACTGGAGCTAAAAACCAAGGGACTAAGAAATAAACATAAAATTAAATAAAATGAGTAAATGAAATAAATAGCAATTAAACATGTCGTTAAAACATGCAACTAATATGACAAAGATAGACATGCTAAGAAGCGTGATTAAAGGAATAAGGTAAATCAAACAAATCAATTGAAAGCCTGATTAAAAAGGTGGGTCTTGAGCCTCTTTTTAAAAACATCAACAGTCGGCACTGAGGCTCTCCGGCAGGCTGTTCCACAATCGGGGTCCATAATAACTAAAGGCCGCCTCCCCGTGTGTTTTAGTTCTTACTTTTGGTATGGTTAAGAGGCCAGTACCGGAGGACCTCAGGGTCCGCGAGGGTTGGTAGGGTAACAGTAGGTCAGATAAATAAGAAGGCGCAAGACCATTAAGACATTTAAAAACTAATAAAAGAACCTTAAAATCTATCCTGAAATGCACGGGGAGCCAATGCAGCGATTTTAAAACTGGCGTAATGTGCTCCCGCCCTCTGGTCCTCGTCAGCACTCGTGCGGCTGAATTCTGTAGCAATTGAAGGTTGGAGATACTCTTTTTAGGAAGACCAGAGAGCAGGGCATTACAGTAATCTAAGCGACAGGAGATAAAAGCATGCATCAGCACCTCCGTGCTGGCCTGAGAGAGAAACGGGCGAACTCTGGCTATATTCTTGAGATGGTAAAAACCTATCTTTGTTATGTTTTTGATGTGTGGAATAAAAGTAAGCTCAGAGTCAAAAATCACGCCCAGATTTTTTACACAATGTGTTGGTTTAAGATCTTGTAGTTTAGGTAAAAGTTTCTCTCTCTGGCCTTCAGGACCGATGACTAAGACCTCTGTTTTGTTCTGGTTGAGCTGAAGGAAATTTTCTGCCATCCATGACTTTATGTCTAAAATGCAGTTAAAAAGAGCATCAATTGGCCCTGTGTCATCAGGAGACACGGCAATGTACAGTTGCGTATCATCAGCATAACTATGGAAGCTGATGCCGTGCCTCCTGATGACGTCCCCTAGGGGTAGCATGTACAGATTAAAAAGAGTTGGACCTAAAATTGACCCCTGGGGAACCCCACACTTGATCTCATGGGTTCCTGAGGAACATGCATCCCAACTTACAAAGAAGTGTCGGTCAGTGAGGTATGAGACGAACCAGTTAAAAGCAGTACCTGAGAGGCCGACCAGATGCCTCAGCCTGTCTAATAAAATGCGATGGTCTACTGTATCGAAGGCAGCGGTTAGATCCAGTAGTACCAAGACTGTGAGCTTGTGGTTATCCAAGTTGGACCTGATATCGTTTAAAATCTTTAAAAGGGCTGTCTCGGTACTGTGGTTCATCCTAAAACCAGACTGATGCCTTTCTAAAATGTTGTCCTGACAAACAATCTTGCAGGATGGTGCATAGACACAACCTGTAGGCAAAGACACACACCCCTGCAGTGTTGCATGTGAACAGTTTTAGGTTCCTGAGAATCAGCATCAAAGAAAGCCTGTCATGGACATCGCACAGAATCAACTGTATTTCTCAAGGAGCTTTAAGAAGGCAAAATTCCTGTGCCAAGTTATTAACTTTTATAGAGGAGCAATACAAATCATTATGACCAGAAACATTCAAATTGGCATGGGATATGCATGGCCATAAGCAGGAGCATCAGTGTTATTGGTGAAGGGAGGTGCCTGTGCGCAACCCAAAAGATACTAAAAGGCAATACCCACCCCAAGTACCTACTGCTGTACTTGGCAGATGACAGAGCAGCTTCTTTCCTCTGGCTGTGAGATTCCTCAATTCATCCTCTGCATCCCAGCATAAGTAATAGTTTTTTTTGTGTCTAAATCTATACATGTTTTCAGACTATCAGGGTGCTTGTTCCCTTACTAGATGCAAGGTGTCGTGGTCTCCAAGAGAAATGGACGAATACTTTTGTTTTTTGTTGAAGTAAAAGGCAAACTAGTGTGTCTAATTTCGTTTGTGGGGACAAGCTCACAGTGATGAATCAGGCTAATCTAAAACACGATAAACTGGGTGAGCTGTGAGGACAAATGTGCTTGGATAAAGTTAATGCTCTTTAGTAGAGTTTGGATGCCCGACAAGCAGCTTTCATGAAACCGCATTCTGACAGAGACAGTGGTCGGCAGGTTTTGGACGTTTTGTAGTGTACAAGCACACTAGAAGGAGAATTTTTGAAGGAGTGCCTTGATGCAGCTGTGGACCTGCTAGCACCAGACAATGTAACATTGTTCCAAAGTGTCAGTTGGTCTGGAATAATTCATAGAGATGAAGGGAAAACCTATTGTGGAAACTCAGTGATAGCAAGTGTCTGCGTGATTTGGCCTTCATGGTGCCCTCAGGTGCTCCCTGAGTGTAAATAATGATTAAATTGAATGCACAAAAACAGAGCTTCTTTTAGAGATTCCACACTTCACCCAGCAGTTGACCTTGAAGTTCTGATTATTTGCTCTGAACAAAGTTGCAAAAGGTTTTTTAGTGGAATATTGTGAATATACTTCAGTGTATAACTTACCTTCTGGATGTGCTTTCTGAACCCAAGAGTAGGATCCTAAATAATACCTATAATAATACCTTGTTTATTGTTAATATTGTTTAACAATTGAATATTGGTTATTTTCAACAAACAAAAAAGCAAAACAAAACACACACACACACACATATATATCTATATATATATCTATATCTATATATATCTATATCTATATATATATCTATCTACATATATATATAGATATATATATCACGTAACAATCGTTTTTCACCCTTCCTATCTTTTTAAATAGTGTATACTTTAAATGAGCACATTTCACTCGAGTAAAATATATTCTTCCCCTTTGTAGACCTGGTCTGCTGTCAATGACTGTGATTGATTGGTCTGCTTTACATCTTCAAAAGGCAGTGTGGAGGAAAGGACTGAAGTTCGATTTAGTATCAACTCAGAATACATTTTTCGGAGTAATCCAACACTGGTGGACCCAGTGACATGCATGCATACTACAAAGCAGTTCAAAATAGCAATCAAGTGCAGTCACCTGGACAAAGATGGGATTCATGCTGCCAAATTCACTACAATCCGCCTCCAATTAAAAGAAAAAAAAAAACTGCTGCAAAACAGGGCAGTAAATTACTTTCTTTCAGTGCAGGCCAAGCTGCTCCTGAGTTAAGGGTGGAGACCTCTTCATACTCTGCAAATGAGGGTCCCACATTTAGTTCAGGTGGGAGTCCCCTCTAATTACACAGGGGCTTGTAGATGCAGCCATTCAGCACAGTGGCCCAAGGCAGAGAATTTGGAGCTGGCAGGGGGACTGGATAGTTAAATCATTTAGTAGCAGTACTTGAGTATTTGTCATGAAGAGACTCTTGAAGGCCAGTCTTTTGACAGTGATTTGTGGCTGACACAACAAGCATGTGTTTATTAGGTTTAAATGTAACCATTTTCATAGCAATAAATGTAATTATTCAGTGTTTACTGTATTTTGCATTTGTCAGTCCCTCTAAAAGAGTGTTTATGTCAGCTCCTGGAAGCATCACCTTACCAAATCACCTGTCATACAGATATGCTCAGTTTTATTTGCACGTTTATGAGGTATCTGTCATTCATAATACAGTGGAGGTGAATGGAATTTTATCTGTGGTTCTCGCAGCAAAATATAACATTTCAACAGTAATATGTCTTTGTAGAAACAATTGAGTTACGTTTTTTTTTTTCATGGCTTGAATGGGAGCTTTCTTAAGTCTGAGAAAATAATAACAATACAGTTGGCAATTGCCCTGTTTTTCCAGTAAGTACTGGCCATGAGGTTGATAAAGTGGCTTACATGCCATTCTATGCTCAATGCAGAATTATAAATATTAGAGATTAGTCCATGTTTGTTCGTTTTTTTTAACTTTCCCTATTAAATATTTAATATGTCTAAATGATGTGACAATGGTGATACTGATAAGGTTTGCCATAGAGTTTTTGTTTATAGCACGAGTTTATTGGCTTTAAGATGGAAAGTCCCGCTGAGATCAAAATCTCTTTTTCAAGGGAACCCTGGCACTTGACATTTAGTGCCAACATCTGATCAAAATTTATTTTTTTCCAACATTTTGGTAAATTGGGTTGACAAAAAACCTTCAAATCAATGACATTCCCATCACCCCTGTACTGTGAGTACCATGACACTTTGCATTAATGAAAACATTGATGATGTTTAAACTGTATAGAAGTATATATTCTTCTTCTTCTTCTTCTTCTTCTTCTTCTTCTTATTATTATTATTATTATTATCATTATCATCATTGTTATTGTTATACAATGTACACTGCATACTTTTAAAACCTGGCATATAATGCAACCATGCACCACAAATAACAAAAACATGATCATGAGTCATCTTTCCATTGTGATTTAAGGAGTCGCCAAAGAGGCATTAAAGCTGACTGCAACTTATCTCTATCACACACTAATGGATGCAGCCTCTATTTTCTAGCTGTACTGTATCTTGTCCACTGGTGCCATTCTCTACTCCATTAGGATCCGATTTCCACCATGGAAACATCACTCAGAGCCCATTCTCTGTCTCCATGTCTGTAATGTAACATCTCTGCCAGCTTGCCCAGAGCAATCATCCATCCACCTCACATCCCTTCATCTCCGCATGCAGCTGGACCGGCAGCTCCACCCAAAGCAAGCCAGAAACCATGATCTAATGTTTATATAGGAACGCCTGCGGCCCTGGCTGTGGAAGGGGGATTTGACCAGTGTGGGGATTTTAAGGCCAGCAACAATACCAATAGTTTTACTTTAGTTGGTGTATAATATACTGTGGCTGTGTAAGAGTAACACTTGGAGTGGGTTTTTTTCCAAGAGAATATAGACATTCTTGCTCTAAAACTGCCAGCAGCTGAATTTTAGTGTTGATAGTATCTCTAATGCTAGAACCAGTGGAATTTGAAACTTGATGACTTTGGTGACCCGTTGAGTCTTTTAGTGGTAGTATTTCATCTGAGCTTTACAGAAACAACTTGTCACTTGCCCCTCAGTCTAGTTTGCAGACTGTGCTGTTTTAAAGAAGGCTATGGAATTTTGGATTTCAGACACCGAATAATCATCATCACTGACACAACCTTCATTTTCACAATGTTAGCAAAAAACATTTAGGAACATTTTGTTCCATTGTTGGAATCTTTAGGTACCTTTATAATACATTATTTTACACTGAGAATTTGGATAGAATTTTGACAAAATGGAGGGTAGTACATGTACTGCATTAGTTGGTAAACATTATGTGAGTTTAGATACAGATATTGTCTCATTTTCCTACATCTTTTTATTATGCATTTTACATGGATTTTAGAATAATGTCATGAAGTATCTATACTGTGGATTCTCTTATTGTATTGATAGAGTTTAAGTATCTGGTAGTGTTCTTGTGTACTTGTGCAGTCTGATCTGGATGTTTCAGTAGAACCAGTTCAACAGAAAACTGTCAGGATAACTGCAGTATATCTATATCACAATTGGATGAAAAAGCTGCTTCCATCCCAAGCTGATTTTCAATCGGGCCAGTATCAGCAGCATACATCTGAAAAACTATTCATATGTTTCACTGCAGCACTAAATACATGAATCCATCACTGACCAGGATATGAAAATGAAACACATTACATGTAGACACCTCGTCTCACAGGGCCAGATGCCCAGAAAAATATCTTTTCGAAGTGTTGCTGCTTTTTTAAAATGTATTTTCCAGCTCCATTCACAAGTGTAGATCACTAAATTCTGCTGAACCAGGAGGAGAAGTGATGGAGCGTTTTCTTCTTCTCCTCCTCATCCCATTACTGTTTATACACCGGCCTTGTATATTCATTTGGCAGAGAAATTGGCGAGGAAGAGGGAAGAGGTTTCCCACTGGGCTGCCTAGTGACCGGCGAGCACTGTGTGTCTGGGGCAAGTGGGGGTGGTTATGGGGTTCTGGTGGAAGGGAACTGATTCAGCTCAGCAAAAATGGAAATTAGCGTTTCACTCTAGAACATTTTGCTGCTGCTTGAGTGAGAACTGAGAAAAACAGCTTTGTTCCTCTCGTCTTCATTCCAATTCGTCCGCATACTTAAATGACAAAATAGGGTGTTTGTCAGTGTGAAGAATTCAAGAACAATGAATACGGCCATCTTAAAAAGGATTCATATAAGCATTAACTGACCTTCCACCTATGGTTATGGTATGTTAAGGCAACTAAAACACTTGGTTATGGTTAAGGAAAGAATGCAATCATGGCGAAACTGGAAATTTTAAGGAAATAGTAGGAAAGATCATAATCTAGAAGAAAAATTTGGTTCTGGCCAGAAAATTGTTGCAATCATAACAGAAAGGGAAAGATCACAATCATGCTTCTAAAAAACTTGGTTACAGTTAGGAAAGATGGTTATAAGCAATGGTTAAAAATAAGACGATCAATATCCTGATAAAAATGCAAAGATTGCAATCATTAACAAAAAGGGAAAGATCGCAGTCATGTTTGAAAAAATATCATGATCAAAGTTGGAAATGCTATTTAGTTTAGCCTAGAGAAAGTTTGTGATCATGGATAAAAAGGGAAAGATCGAGGTCACAATTTTTAAAAATGTAGTGAAAGATAGGCAAGGATAGCAAGAAGCAAACTGAAAACTGTGATCATGATCATCAAGGGAAAATTGCTATTGTGGTTAAAGAACTACTTTGTTATGTTTGGGTTTGGGAAAGACAGCGACAGGGAAAGTTCAAGATCATGATTAGAAAGGGAATAAATGTAAATGAGATCAAAGAATAGAAAGGGTGAAAGTTTAAAATGGGAATGATCATGGTTATTTCTGAAAACGTAAAAAACTGCAATCAGGATTAAAAAAAATACAACTTGATTAAGGTTGGAGGAAGGTCATGGTAAAGTTTAAAAGAAGCAAACATTGACTGCTGTGGTCTCCCATGTAAAATTCATACCTACTGATGACCCAAAAATTGAGCCTGACTTATTCCCTCATGGGTTTTGTATTGTGTTGTAACATCATGCTGCTTCAGAGAGAGTGCCATAGCAGAGAGACGCCAGTTGTTATTTCGGGTTCGTTAGTTAGGGCTAAAATCAGTCAATTCGGAATTGTGGGTTTTTCACATGACACCATGAGCTGATCAGCTATTGACTGAATATGAGAGGAGAAGGAGAGGGAAGGAAGCAAAGACAAAGAGCTGAGTTGTGGCTGGATGTGGCTTGCTGTCGAGGGGAAAGAGGAGGAGGGTGAGCGTTGCGTTGTGATGCACTGTGGGCCGACGGCTCCAGCTGCCCTGCCGCTGTGCTGCTTGGCTCACCCAGCGTCTGGCAGGCAGCCAATCACAGTGCAGGGAAGCAGTGCCACTTCAGTTCAGTGTGTCAGAGCGAACAGGGGAGGGGAGAGAGGGAGGAGACACTGACATGTAAGGAAGACGAGAGGAGGGCGCAAAGAGAAAGAAAGGGGCGAGGCATGGAAGAAGCAGATGGAGGGGATGGAAATAGGAGGAGGCAGAGGAAGAAAAGGGAGGGAGAGGCAAACAGTGCTAAATCCATACTTGCAAATCTCAGCATACAGCCTGCACCATTTCTATAGCTTCAAACATTTCAGAGCAGACCGCCCCTCTGCATGGAGTGGGAATAAAAATCTTTTCTTTTCAACACTAGGATCTAGGAATATATGAAAAAACACACACACACGCACACATAAAGAGAAAACATGCACACTGATGACCTCACAACTTCAGTTACCTCCTTTACCTCTCCAGCTGTCATCCAAATAATTTGTAGAAATTTCCTGTCATCCATTATTTGCCTGCTTTCCGTGCAGAACAGACATGTACCAACTATGTTCTTGATGTAAATACAGTTTCTTCCCGATGATGACATCTTCACTGACAGACATCATCTTTCAACTGAACTCTTTCGAGGGTTTTTGGTTGTTTTGTTTTTTTTGCAGTGTGTGGATTAGTGGTGGGAAGTTAAATACTAAAACACAAATGGTTCCCCTGATTAGAACAAAGATCATCTCATTTCACTGATTGCTTTCAGCGATGTTAAAACCTGAAAGGAAAGAAGCTTTCTTGTGTTAAAATGCACCACAACCAAAACTAATATGTCCCATTTTCCTTTATCAAACCTTGAGTCTGGATCAGGTTACAGTCTGTGGTTTACACACAAACACACACATATACACTCTCCTTCTCTCTCTCTCTCTCCCTCTCTCTCTCTCACACACAGACACACACACACCTCAATTTTCTCCCTCTAACCTGCTACAAACCAATAGCTCATTTTTCAGCACCAGAACAGAAATGTTTGCAACACAGTGAAAAACACCTTATTTATGTGTGTGTGTGTGTGTGTGTGTGTGTGTATGCTACATGCCAGCCGGTCCATAAACCACACGAGCGCACTGCATCCTTCCATCTCCATCTGTGTCTGCTCCCTGCTGTTTCTCCTCTCTGTCTGTTACACAGCGCAGAATGTGCCACCCACCTCTGATATAATGGAGGTTCCTGCATTTTTTACTCCACAGCTTCAGGAAATGCAGTTTGTAACACAATGAAACCTTCCTCAGCTGGGTTTCATTAGGGGTCTTTCAATGTCCTATGGTAGGTTTGTCCCTGAGGCTTTTCTGCTCTGACAAAAATACTGGGAAAATGTTTTTTTATTGATATGTAGTGATGCCCTCAAAACTATGAAAATATGGATGGAACCCTTTAGATCTTGGCGTGCTTCAAACAAACCAGTTTGTATCAGCTGTCATTTGTCTAATGACTGAATGTCCTGAATGGACTCACTCAAACGCGGTGTGAAAACCCTGCCATCATACACTCTCACTTTAACATCCTACTGCCTTCCTGGTCTCTGCACGAACTCTGTTTCTTATATGATAAAATGAAATAATCCTTCATTAATCCCACTGCAGGGAAATTTGCAGTATAACAGCAGCAAACAGGATAGTGCACTGGTATGAATCATCAGTAAAAAAAAAAACAAGATATGATAAATAATTAAACAATATAATAAGTAATACAGACAACAGTTGAATATAACATTATTGCACATAAGAAATATTGATCTTGGCCGGTTTGGTATACACTGATATTGCACATGAGTGAATTTGTCAGTTTGGGTGTGTGTCTACTGGGAGCAGTGTTGATTATAAAATCTGACAGCAGCAGGAAGGAAGGACCTGCAGACTCTCTCCTTCACACACCGTGGGTGAAGCAGCCTGTCACTGAAAGAGCTGCCTGAAGCTATCAGAGTGTCCTGCATAGGGTGGGACATGCTCTCCATCAGGGATGATAGCTTAGTCAACATTTTCCTTTCTCCCAACACCTGGGCTGGGTCGAGGGGCCATCCCAGGACAGAGCTGGCCTTCTTGATCTGCCTATTAAGTCTCTTCATTCCGACATGCCGCTGCTGCTGCAGACCACTCCATAGAAGATGACTGGTGCCAGTTAATAAAGATCTTCAGGAATGTCCCCCTGTACTCCAAAAGACCTGAGTCTCTTCGGTAGATGCAGTCTGCTGTGGCCTTTCTTACACAGTACTTTTGTACTGTCCATCCAGTCCAGTTTATTATTAAGGTGAACACCCAGGTACTTGTCAGATCACACCATCTCATTGATTCCATGGATGTTGCTACTGGAAATAAGGTGAACAAGAGGTGTTTGTTGGCCACAGAACCCCCCCAAAAATGAGCTAAAACAGTCTAAAAAGTTAAATTATTCGACCCATTAACCGGAAAATTGGTCTGGCTCAAAGTCCATTAAAGGCAAAAATTATTATGGAGTGTGTTTGTAGTTCTGTGGAGTAGCTTTTGTTTGAATACTGTAGTTGAACCAGCCACACGTGGTCTGTTAATAACGCAGTACTGTGATCTACATAACCCATGGATGCCGCAGGAAGCATGTGTAGTATGCATGTATGTGTATGAGGTCAGAGTGTGACAGAGCAGTGTGCAGACAGGCTACTCTGTATCCTCTGACCTGCTGTTTACCGTGACCCAGTGTCTGTGTCTTCAGCCCTGCAGCTACAGCACAGTGACTGTCAGAGTGGTCACTAAGCCCTGTCTGCCTCCGTCGCTCTCTGGGTTAGAGCAGGCTAAGCTTTTCTTCCTCTCATTAAAAGGCATACGGGTAATCGCCTCTAAGCAGCTGGCTAACGTCTAATACCAAACAACAAATATCAGCAATGATGCTGCAATCAGCATCCGTCTGGGCTTAAGGAAGAGCTGTGGGACACAGTGTGGGCCTATGTAATACCACAACAAAAGACGCTCTTGATTCAGTTCAGTAGAACTATATTTCATCATGCAAATAAACAGTAGAGAGATGGAAATGTAGATAAACTCAGCCGCAATAAGTGTTGAACCTGACTTACTCCAACATAGGTTTATATATGTTTCTGCATTGGTGTGATTTGGTTTAGCTAGATATCATCGCTAGATAATTATCTGATTATTACAAGGTCAAGAATGAGCCACAACTTTTAAGACAAACATGAACACGAAATTCTTTTAGAAAAACAGAAAATTGAACATCTACATGTCTGTGACAACTTAATGACTTCATGTGCTGATGTAGATGGTGTGCTATTGAGACAATCCTCCACAACAGCAATGGACCTTGAAGTGAGATCGTTTGCCAGCTACTTTTTTCCATGTGGAGACAGCTACTGTGGTTGTAAGGTTCATTTTCATGTAGAAAGACTACAGTATGCTGTATGTCATTGGGTAATTATGTTTTGCTTTTTTTTCATTCTAAACAAAGTTACTGTATGTTTATTTCTTAACACTTTGCTCTTGTCATTACTTCTTTTTTTTAAATTATGGGATAGTTTTACTTCTTCTTTGGTTGAACAGGTCGCTAGACATATGCACCCATGTAACGTCTTTTGCCAAAGGGTTAAAAGATACTGAGCATGTTCAAACATTTGACTTTCTTTGTTTAAAAAAGACAATAAAAACTAAACAAAAAACCATGAACAATTTAATGGATCAGTTCAGGAAAAAGAAAAGTTAAAAGAGATTCAGATTCAAATCAGGAAATATCTGATCAAGGATAAAGCAGCCAAGAATCTGACCAAGCATTTCATACAAAGTGTCAACACTTCTGTACTTGATTCATTCTGATTGGTACTCGTAATATATTTAGGTTTCTCCACCTCAAGTTTAATTTCTAGCAGTGTGGTTAAGGCTTGAAAAACACATTTAGACCTTCATATTAGGAAATAACATTTGGATTGAAAAGATAGTATGCTTCTTTCCAGAAATTTCATGATGTCTCTTTGGGAATGAAAGTTTTAAACATAGAATGGATACCCAAATCATTCTGCACCAATTCAATGCTGGAAACAGAAATCCTCTCCATGAGTCAAAATCTTCTCTGGTGTTTGTCTATTTGTAGACCAGTATTTAAGAAGTATGGGAAACACTTTCACTGCATAGAGTGAATAGAATAAGGATTGCTAGGAATGAGGAGGGGATGGTAATGGGAGCTGATGTGTCAAATATTAACAAGAGGGTCCCATCCCATCACCTCCTCTAGTTCCTGAGCAGTTCCTCATTAGCATTGGTATTGTGCTCCAGGAGTGAGGTGACAAAGCTAAGTGCTTCTGGTCTCAACGGTTTTGAATAGGCTTGAAATCCCCTTTGTGTTGGCCACCCCCCTCCACCTCCACCATCCTCCTGCCTCTCTCTGTCTATGGTCATCCACAAAGGCCACCAACCCATCACCCCTGCAATGTTCTAAGGCTTCATAATACCAAACTACACCGAGGAGAAAAGGCAGATCATATGCAAACTGCCTGTGGCTTTTGTCACCAAGACTGCAGTGCTGGATCTGCGGTGTATTAAATTCCTTTTTCAAACTTTATTACATATTGCCACTGTATAATAAATGTTTAAAAATTCTGTAGGAAAGTGACATTATCAGAACACTTAAGTGATAGTAACATGAAAATATTTTAAACTCATCATGAGTACTGCTGACACACAAGAATACTTGACTTAGGGGAAATTAAAATGACTATGTTGTTGCAATGAGAAAACATATCTCCTTTACATGTAGTTTATTTAGCTTAAATAGAGGATGATTTTTTTTGCAACCAGGCATGGAATACTTAGTCCTTCAATTTGTCTAAACAAGTCAGTTTATTTGAAAAATACGTTTTTTTGATTCTAAAATATTGTGAAAGAGCAGCTTGTATCATCCCATGCTCTTTATGTTCTAACTGTTCTTGGGCTACAGCATGTGGCCGCTGTGGGCCAAACAGGCATGCTAACATACAGTAATACAGTACAGTAATAATATGTAATGTTATTATATGCAATATGTAATATTTCTGAACATGCTGTATCCCAGTACCTAACAAGTTTGAGACAGGACAAATGGTACCTGGAGGAAAAAACAGATTACAGATTATGTGTGTCATAAATATGCCAATTGATTTATTGATCGTCTCACTTCTCATAATATCCATTCTTGTTCATGGCAGTTCATACTATATATTTTATGCCAACAAAACATCTTAAAGAACTGTGTGAATGAAGAGCAAACACACAGACAGGGAGTGAGAGACAAAGACAGAAACTGACAACAAAGAGGCGGGCGTGTCTTCAGACACAGCTCCGCCCAGTTCTCGCCCGTCCCGCCAATCGGCTCGCGGATATGCAAATGACCTCACAGCACCGCATCGTCCCTGCCCAAATGATGACGTCACCCGAACATCTCCGTCTGGCTCTGCTGCAAGGACTCAGACAGAAGCAACAGAGGACCTAAGGGAAGCCAGCCGGGGAGGGGCTTTTTGTCAGGAAGGAATATTATTACTATCCCCACCGCCGGCTCTGGAATAAACACGCTTTTTCTCCGCTGTCTTTTCCGTGCAACAGCACAGCCCGGATCGGCTCGGACCGGGACATCCGGTTTCTATCGGGAAAACAAAGGGGGTGGATGCTTTTTGTAGCTCCTTGCACTGTTTTTCTTTCCCCCCTCAGCCGCTCTGATTTATTTGCACTGACCAGTTGTCTCTGAAAACCGGGTGCGGTGCCTCTCCCCTCCTCCTCTCTCCTTTCTTTCTCCCCAGATCACTCCCTTTTTTTTTTTTACCCTCCTTCCTTTTGCCTTTTATCCGATCCCGCAACGCTGCACAGTCGCAAAGATGCCCAGCTCGCTCTTCGCAGAGAGCAGCGTTCAGGGAGATGCACTGGACGACCAGAGAGCCTTGCAGATCGCCCTGGATCAGCTCTCCTTGCTTGGCTTGGACAACGACGAGAACCCACTGTACGACAACAACCAGGAGCCCCGGAAAAAGAGCGTCAACATGACCGAATGCGTCCCGGTTCCCAGCTCCGAGCATGTGGCTGAGATTGTGGGCAGACAGGGTGTGTGTTTCAGTGTTTCTACACATTTTAGCATATATATATATATATTCATGTCATGCAGCTGTGCAGTACAGGGACGGCCATGCACCCAAACACTTCAGGTATGAGCACGTCCCGAGATATTCTGTGTGGGAGGAACAAAATGCCAGCACACTCAAATACTGCATGCATTGTGTTTACACAGTCTTGCTTGTCTGCACTAGGGCTTAAACAGGGCTTCTTTATCACATTTAAATATGTAGGCTAAATATGTCTAATTATATAGAGAAGCCGAACGTGAATTCGGCACAGCGATTCAATAACACGTCAACTTTGTTACTGTTATACACTGTTCCTCTAGATATGCACAGTGGTGGGCGGAAGCATGAATCTATTCAAGAAGTTGACAATTACGTGAAAAAAGTGCCGATTGGGATGATTCTGTCTATGCTGATTTAAAGAGTACCATGTACCACCTCTGATAAGACATTAAGTCGTATTTCATGGTGTGCATACTTTTGTAGGCAAGCAAAGGCACATTAAATTGTTAGAATTTTGAATGGAGTTTTGATGAAAGGGACCGACACGTACCGGAGCTCCGTGAACTCCCTTAATCTAAATTAAATTAAAAAAAGAAAAAAAAAACACTTAATGTGAAGCGATGACCGCTGACATAACAGGTTAGTTTCATCATTATCTGGTAAATTAGGACATGTAGGTCACCGAGCTGAGAGCCCAGAGGGAGCGCTGGCACTCGCTGACCCCAGATGTGTGTCTTGCTTTGTTGAGAAGCTGCTTGCAAATCGATTCCGATTATGATGATGAGCAGTGCAGGATCAAATTAGGCTAACGGTCGTGATCTTACTGTGGTACAGGCAGCAGACGCCCATAGCGGCACAGACCTTGCTAACACAGTCCTCCAGCTGTAGGGCTGCAGGGCGGTACTGGTGCCTGGTTACATATGCGGAATCTTTTCCCCTCCCTGCAATACTGCTGCTGCTGCTCCTGCTGCTGTTGTTCCCAGAAAAACAAAGTAACTGTAAGGATCCACTAACTCCCAGCCTCAACCTTAAAGCGACAGTGGGACATATGTGTATGTATTTAGGTAACCTTTTCCACCAACCATCCTCCTTTGTAAGGTTAGACAGTATATGGGGAATAAATTAATGTGGATTAACCATGAGCTCTGGGATTATTTTAAAACCCCATAAAAGAGACCCTGTCCTCATTTAACCTACATCAATTTGATACTTGCTCATTATAAATTGGTGTCAAACATTTCAATTGGTTGTGTATACTGTCTTTAGGTGGTTTTACCCTCCTCTAGGTCCCTGGTTACATTACCGTGTCCCACTCAGCTGGCTTTGCTCTGCTAATTGTGTCATTCTTCTGTGGCTGTTTCCTCAGCTGGTCCCATTTTGATCATGAAGTGATGTGTGTATGTGCTTGAGGGTGTTGGAATCCAACTTTATGAACCAGCGCCAGACTAAGAAGTGCATAAGTAGCTTTTCCCCACTATGCAGATAGAATAGAACAAGACTCAAGTCTAAGAACAGCTGATTTAGATGTCATCTATATTGTAGTTAATGAAACAAGGATTATCATAAAGTCTTCTTGTGTGAGTTATTTTAGTGCTGCTGCATGTTCATGGTAGTACAGCATGTGGTTTGAATTTGTTCTTCTCCAAAAAGGTGGTTTCACCCAATTTCTGAAGCCACTAGCCTTTTGCAATGATGAACACCCAGCAGCTGTTTTGAATAGTTCATAATAAATAGTTTAACACATGACATATTTCAAACTTTTGTTATTGTGTAACGTGCCCTCACTTTTGCATTATGCTTCCATGCCTTAGGTTGCAAGATCAAAGCGCTGCGAGCAAAGACCAACACCTACATCAAGACCCCGGTTCGAGGCGAGGAGCCTGTGTTTGTGGTGACAGGCAGGAGGGAGGATGTGGCTATGGCCAGGAGGGAGATCATCTCTGCTGCTGAGCACTTCTCCATGATCCGAGCCTCCAGGAACAAAAACACCAGCCTGAATGGGAGTGGCACCCCAGTCCCAGGACCACCTAACCTGCCTGGACAGACCACCATTCAGGTGCGGGTGCCTTACCGTGTGGTGGGGCTGGTTGTAGGCCCCAAGGGTGCCACCATCAAGCGCATCCAGCAGCAGACGCACACCTACATTGTGACACCCAGCCGAGACAAAGAGCCAGTGTTCGAGGTGACTGGGATGCCAGAGAATGTGGACCGAGCACGTGAAGAGATTGAAGCCCATATCGCAATGAGGACTGGGGGCCTCATTGAACTCCAGGATGAAAATGACTTCCACGCAAATGGGACAGATGTGGGTTTTGACCTGCATGGGCATGCGACTCTCTGGTCCAAGCCCAGTGCTAGTATGACCCCCGCCTCAGTGCGCAAACCCTTCTCCAACTACCGTAACGACTCATCCTCCTCCTTGGGCAGCGCATCCACAGACTCCTACTTTGGTAACAACAGCTCACGCATGGCCGACTACAGCCCTCCCAGCCCTGCACTCAGTTACACCACCACCAACAACAATGGCAACAACAATAACAACAACATCAACGTCAACACCAATGGCAACGGGTTTGTTTACGGAAGTGAGGTAATTTCTCCTGACTGCACTGATCTGACTTTTGACTCCTCGCCTGGGTTTGACCCCACGCCAGCCCCGCCAGGCCTCCTGTGGTCCCAGTATGATAGTCGCATGACACCCTCCTCCACTGGAGGCAGCTCCCCAACCGCCACCACAGCCATGTTCTCCACCAACACCTCCACTAATGCTAATGGGATAGTGGTGAGTCAGAGAAGGGGTAATGGTTGTACACCACAGCCCAGACTGTCACCTCCTCTCCACAGCCACACTGGAGGCCCCACCGAGCACCCTTTAGCCAGGAGGGTGCGCAGTGACCCAGGTGGAGGCCCGCTCAGTTTCAATGGTTACTCCAACACTATCGCCTCCCTGCCGGGCCCTCATCTCCCTGGGGTTCCATGTGACTCCTCAGCCTCGTCGTCCTCCTCCTCTTCCTCCTCCTCCACCTCATCCAGCACCAGCCGGAAAGGCAGCCGTGACTGTTCGGTGTGCTTTGAGAGCGAGGTCATCGCTGCCCTGGTCCCTTGTGGGCACAACCTCTTCTGTATGGAATGTGCCAATCGTATCTGTGAGAGGAGCGAGCCCAAATGCCCTGTCTGCCACACCGGCGTCACTCAGGCTATACGTATATTTTCATAAGAAGTGTAACACTTTGACAGTCTCATCAGCGAGACTGGCTACAATAGCAACAACAGACTCTTCATACTGCTTTAATGGGATCACCCAATCATCAGTTTGGAAAGTGTACATAGATATACAGTACATTTGTATGAAAGAGGCTGCAGTATCCTGGAGAAGGGACAGACACCCTCTTTGGGCTCAGTTGTAGTTGTTTATAATATACTGTAGCTTTGGGAAATATTTTCAACATCTAAGTGCATGTTTTAAATATTACAGCATAGTAATCAATAGTTCTAGTAAATTGTACCCTATATTTATGAAGTGAAGAGGCACAGTGGGGTCAGGGCAGAGGTACGTGGGTCAAACTGTAGACTGTTAGCAGGCTGAGCCTTCCAGTTTTGCCGATCGAATGTAGTAAGAGGGGAGGCCATGGCTGGGAAACATGGAAGGCTTCCAGCCAAACAGGACTATTGACTTACAAACATACTGCAGCTTGAGGTCAGAAACCATGTGAGGGAGAGCAACAACATATCCTACGTGTATAGAATCAATTTCCACAAGTTGAAAGTTTTAAATGACATTAATACAGATTGAAGTATTTTGTTCTTTTTTGACTTGAAAGATTATATTTCTTATTGCAAAGATGTTTACAGATATTTTAATTTAAGTTCAGTGAACTTTTTGTAGCTGGGTTGAAATATTGTTTATTTTTTAGTATGGCCTTATGGCATTGATCACTGTATTATTTTAATATCACACGACTGTGGGAGGAAATCCAAGTCCACAAAATGTGTATTGCATTTGACAGTATTCTGTTGGGATGGAGTTTTTATAGGTTCAGCAAAAAATGTCTTTTAAATCTGCTTCACCCAGCATATTTTTTATTCAGTAATATAAAGCATATTTTATTCTATATTATTATGAAACATTGAAATGTACAAAACTTAGTAAGTTGAACACAAAGAAACTGTTTATGCTTTCTAAAATTTGTATGAATTAGATTCCAGTGGGAATTACAGGCTTCTGTTGCACCACTATAGTTTTAGTATTTCTATTTTAATACATTTGTTTACCACTTGTTTATGTATATGTAGGTGAAGTTACTTGAGCGTAAATGTACTTTATTGAGCAAAATTTAAGAACAAAGTATATTTTATTTTATGATAAAGGGCCTTTAACCTCATGGTCAAATACTAATATTATATTTGCTGAGACAAGATTTGAAAATGTATCAAGAGTTTTATTTTTCTGACATTTAAAGTTATACATGATAAAAAGTAAAACTTAAGTAATGGTGCTACTTCATGTTTTTTTAAGTATTTCTATATAAGTCCAATAAAAAATGGTACATTCAGGGGGTGTCTGCTTCTCGTGTTCTTCCTGACCTGTTGGGTTCTGTTCTGCTGGAGTTCAGCACAGGCAGAAGTGAGCAGGGAGGCTGTTGAGGATTGTTAGTAGTTTCTGAACATTTAACCCCTCTCTGCTTCCTAATGGAAGCTTGGAGGTGGCAGGATTATCATGGTGGCCTAATTATTGAGTGTAGGTGGTGGCGGCCAGACAGAGGGGACATGGCCTGCCTTATCACTAATTAGAAGTGCTGTGTGAACCTATTCTTATACAGCCTGGTACAAAGACAATAATCGGGTTCTCCTGGGTGGTAATGGACCAATGAAACGGTTAATGGTGATACTGAGAATTTTGACAAAATGTGATCTTTGATGAATGTCATTCACTGTTGGTTTATAATAAGCTGGTTCTCATATTTTGAGAAACAACCTTATTGTGGCACCAGTTCCTCAAAACTTTCATGTAAAGCTGTAACAATTAGTTACCGGAAAAAAAAAAATCACAGACAAGTTTGCCAATCAGTTAAATGTTTTATGAGACATTTATGAGAAAAAAAGAAGTAAAGAAATATTCCAAACATTTTGTGGCCCCAGATTCACAGCAGTGCTTTTCTCTGGTTTATTTATTTGTAAACTCATTATCTTTGGGTTTTGGACTGCTGGTCAAACAAAACTAGACATTTCAAGAGATCAGCTCAGGGAAGTGATGAGCATTTTTCAGACACTACATTTAATAGACAGTCATAAATTGATCTGTTGAAAAATACAATCAGCAGATTAATCGGTAATGAAAATAATTGTTAGTGGCAGCCCCCGTGTGTACTCAAAGTTGGCAGCAAGTGTTTGATCAGATTCCTAGAGTTGCTTACTTAGATCAGGTGTTTGCTGATTTTAAATACTAATTTTGTTGTTTTTTAATGCTGTATTGTAACTAAGGTTGATTGGGAATTAAGGTTTTAAAGCAACATTTTAGAAGAAATTTATTGTGGCTGGATCATGAACCATGCACAGCAGGCAAAGGCCCCATGTTTTCTTTGTGGCAATGTGTTTATGGTAAATTGTGGGAATATTGGTTTGGCAATATGCAACACTAAAGGACAAACTTAAGTGGTAATCTTTTTTCCATTAATCAACTTTTTTTTGTCTAAGCCACAGTCCAAAACCTGAAAATATTCACTTGAAAATAGATAGAGAAAGCTACAAATCCTCACAAATTAGAAGCTGGGCTGAGGGAATGTTTGGCATGTTTTGTTGAAAAATCTCTCTCTCTGTCTCTGCTAAGGTCGAAATACCAGTTGGTTTCTAGGACTTTGAGCCCTGAGTTTGATGAACGATATCAGGCCTGGCATATAAGAGCAACAATGGATCACTGACTTAGCTTGAAGAGGCGAGTTTTTGTTTTGTTCTGTGATAAAAGAAAGTGGACTTTGAGGGTGTGAACATGCAGCAATCAGCTGACAACGGTTTAACCTTTCTGGTGTTGAGGAGCTGCTAACTGACCTGAAATAACTGACTGGATGTTTTTGTGTCCTATGGTGGTGTTAATGTTGTTCAAGAGGCCATGGTTCAAGGAAAAGCATTGTCAGTGAGCAGAGAACTCTTGGAACTGTAGTATAAAGACTGAACGAAACAGGCCTCAATCCTGTATCCAAATCCATGTTGATTGATCCTTTACTAATGCATAGAATATAAAAGTAAAGTACCAACTATGACTCCTGCATTCCAAAGGTGTTTGAAAGCCATTAGTCAAAATCTGCATCTGGGTCACCTGTGCACACCCTGATTTAATTTTAACTGCAATCTGCTGGATGTGTTAAAAGCTAACTGTGTGTGTGTGTGTGTGTGTGTGCGCATGCGTGCGTGCGTGCGTGCATGTGTGTGTGTGTGTGTGTGAAAACTGGCATCACTTAGAATACTCCTCTGTCCGTCATAACAGAACAGTTCCTGTTCTTTGCTTTTTCCTCCCTCCCCATCTCCTTCTCTTGTGCTGAAGTGCAGTCTCATCTCATGTGGTTCTGTTGGAAACACTGACGTTTAAACACATGCTTTGCTGCAAGATAGTAAATGTGGAGAGAGCCGGCTCTAATGATAAGTTTAAAATGGAAACATCCAACGCAGGCCCACAAAAACTGGCCCTATAAACCATATTATTAGGAAGCAATCTTACCACTGCGGAAAAGAGCTGACAAGTGTTTTTAGCCAAGTGCACAACATATGGAGTTCACATAATGCTTCCAGTGGTCAAAGATTGTCTCAAAGAAGGCCTGTGCTTCTCCTAGTCAAGGAATGAAATGCATAACATACAGTACAGACCTGACTCACATTACTGCTGTGTAGCTTTTTTGTACATTTGCTTCAGTTTTTGTAACCTCATAGGCTCATTTAATCATTTTTGTTAAAAGTTCTTAACTTCCAAACAATTTAAGATATGCACTAGAGATTTTGGTGTAGTATTATAAGATAACTTGTGTGATGAGAATAACCTGCATCAAATCTCAAATGAATCTAAAGAAGAAAAAGTCTCCTGTAACTTAGTAGTCATCTTTTTTTCCACCCTTGCTAATGAGTCATTAAAACCTTGAAGTAATGCTTGGAATAAACCACATGACAGCAGTGCATATCCAGAGCCAACATTCCACCACAGTAAGATAGCTTCTCTTGCACTCACCTTTGTCCCACGTTGTATTGTCTTACAGAGGTTTCCTCTCTTCTGTCTCTCTGAAATGCTGACAAATGATGCAGCTGTTGTACATGCATTGTAAATTAAAATATGTATTTACTGCGGTCTTGTCTCAAACAGCATTGCCACTGTGCCATTTTAATAAAGATAAAACTGGGGCATGAGGGTAACTCATCTAGTAGCGCCCCATGTATCAAAGCTGAGTCCTTAACACCAGTCACAAGTTTGATTCAGACCCACAGCCCTTTGCTCTCTCTCTCCTTTCCTGTCTCTCCTCAGCTACAATAATAAAACTCATAATTTGTTGGCATTCATGAGGCTTTGGTTGCACCACTATGTTGGAGTGTTTTTACAGGGTCTGTTTATTCACACAAAACCTTTAACTAGCTGTAGCTCACTAGCAACATACATAGCGTTTCCTCTTGTCTTTTAAAATCTATTACATGGAGTCATAAAGCCTCGGAATTAGCGTGATTTTGCTCAGATGTTATCGGTGTCAAGTGTCAGTCTGCAAATCCTTAATAATAACACTGGCAATCACCATGAACTCCTATAAACTGTAACCATTCCTTCAAACTGAAGCTAAACCACAGCAGCCAGCTTTTACTAGTTCGACTAATTTGAGAAATAGCGCAAAACAGTGTGCTAAATGTCTCGGGTTTCACATTAGGGTCATTCTGTGTCAAATTAGATAGAGGTTTTGCTTACATTTTAGAATTTTTACAAGCTTTACACATATTCTTTTTGATACCAAAAAGTAAACTCTGTAAAGTACTTTTACTGAATTTCGAGAATTACATAGTTCTTCTTTGCTCCTGGGATGTTTGTCATTTCGCTCTCTATTAGAGTATCTTCAGAAATACAACTCCTAGAGCCATGTAATTTGGTGGGGGCATTGACAAAATTGCATGCAACATATTCAAATGATTGAAAAGCACAAGAAGATGTCATATATTACATTAGTGGCCCTTGAAAATGGAAAAAAAGAGCAAATGGATGATTTTGGGGCCCCAGGCAGTCCCCCAGCATTTATACTTATGAACCTTTCCATATTTCTTGCAAAAACCATAATGTTTGATGATTGATCAGAGTGTAAAATAAAGTAAGAATGACAAGCCAAGGTTGCAATTTGATACCAATTTCAGATGCTGAAATGGTGGTGTGGATTTCTAGGACCATTAAAATTTGTATGAAAGGGGCTGTATGAGGGCATTTTGTGCACACAGCTACAGGTTTCTTCAATTCTGTCTTCATATTTGAATTGAACAAGATACGAGTCATATTATGCCCAATGGACTACTGATGCATAGACCTGTAATGAGCAATGAAGACAGAAACTGAAATGATAAACTTACTCATAATACTTACTGCCCTATTTGCGATTGTGCCATTTATTCAATGGCACAATCGCTTTCTGCTACTTTAAGATAGCAATGTGCCAACAATGCACCTGACTAAACCTCTTCTTTAAGATCAACACATCCATAGGCTCACAGATTGGGCATTTAAGCAATTGTGTTTGTTGGAAACTAACAATGGCACTTGTGCTGTGTGCCACTTTGCAGGGGGTAATGTTTAATTAAACACATCACTGCGATGTAACAATTTTGCAAATAATGTAGAGATGAATGCAGCCCTACAAGTAACAAAGGAAAACAATAATGCAAAATGTGATTATTCCTCAATCAATTGTACTTATTTGTAGAAAGGAAGCGCTCAAAAGCCATTTCAATGTCTCTGGTGGTCTTCATGTCCAGGTTGTACAGTGTTCTCCTGCCAATCATAGCTGGAGCTGGGATAGCAGACAGAACAAATACAGTTGGCATCCTACACAAATCATCTGTTGAAGGCCACTTAAAGGATGCTGCTGGCCCAGCTTGGGTGCATACATTTTTTCATCACATTCTTGTCCTCTTCAGTCAAGTCAATGAAGAATCCCAGTCACTACTTGTCATCATACAAGTGACATAATGACCACCTGGATCTCCTGTTGTGGGGCTTGTGGAGACTCTGAGATGAAGAATGTCTCATCACCAGACATCGACTGATCCTCAGTTTGCTGTGTCCCTGAGGCATGAAGCAATGGTTGTCTTGTGTACCTTGGATGGCCGTAGCAACATTGAACCATGGCTCAAGCTCTTTCTTGGTTTCTCCATGGTGTCCTTTGGCACAAAGGCAAACTTTACATTCTTGACAAGGGTGTTGTACCATTGACACAGCTGTTCTGGTGTAAGGATTTGGCCATCCTCAAGGCTCTGAAGAATTGCTTTGCAGCCAGATTTCTTATCTTCTTATCACTGTTAAACAGGTGTCTCTGATCTTGGAGAACAACCCTAATTGATCACACCTGACCCTAATATTTCGTTTTTTCAGTGCTCAATATATGCATGAGTAGTTGATCATAAATTCTTGATTTTAACGTCAGGACAACATGGAAGTAACTTGTAAGTTACACAAAAAATCCTCTCATATAGATCCAATACAAATTTTCATGGTCCAAGGAATGAGTCCACATTACTATGATTCAACAACAACGAGTCAGCCTACAGGGATGAGATTCAGCAGCTGGTGATGTGGTGCGCCGACAACAACCTGACCCTCAACACCAAGACGACCAAAGAGCTCATCATGGAGTACAGGAAAACCAAAGGCTGCAGTCACACCCCCATTCACATCGACAGGGCTGAGGTTGAACGTGTCTCCAGCTTCAAGTTCCTGGGCGTCCACATCTCTGAGGACCTCTCCTGGACCCTCAACTCCTCCACCTTGATAAAGAAAGCTCAACAGCGCCTCTACTTCCTGAGGAGACTGAGGAAAGTTAACCTGGCTCGTCAGATCCTGGTCAACTTCTACCGCTGCACCATAGAGAGCATCCTGAACAGCTGCATTTCAGTATGGTACAGCAGCTGCACAGCCTCCTAGTGGAAGGCTCTGCAATGGGTGGGGAAAACCACCCAGTACATCACTGGTGCCCAGCTAACTGCCATCAAGGACCACCAGCGCAAGTGGTGTCTAAGAAGGGCACACAGCATCAGCAGTGACAGCTCCCACCCCAACCATGGACTGTTTGCCCCCCTACCATTTGGTAGGAGGAGCCTCCGTTCCTGCACCAGCAGGCACAGGAACAGCTTTTTCCCCAGAGCTGTTACCCTGCTGAACTCTGTCCACCAGCAGCCCCCCCTCCAACCCCCACCACCTTCCCATTGACACTGACACCCCCTCTACCACCTTGTGGCCCCCGCTCCAACCCCCCCACCACCCTCCCATTGACATTGTCTCCTCCCTCTTCCACACCAAGAGACTACAGCAAGAAGAACATTGCCAAGCCCATGCCATATTGCACATCCTGCACATATCACTTTATTATATTTTATATATACCCCATCTGCCACTTATACTGGTTGCACATGCCACCTGTTTACATACCATGTTGCACATGTTTTTATGGTTGAATGAAATCACTTGCACTACCTGCACCTACCTCATACTGTATATACTGTGTATACGTCATGCCACTTGCACTATTTACACGTATTTATATTTTTTTTTGGTCATTTAACTATTTCCACTTAAGGTTAGATGCTAAACTGCATTTTGTTGTCTCTGAGTTGCACTCTGACAATGACAATAAAGCTGAACCTAATCTAATCTAATCTAATCTAATCTAATCTAATCTAATCTAATGTAATCTAATACATACCTGTCAGCATTGGGATATGAAAATAAGGGAATTTTCCAGCTCCCCATCTTGCGCTGTCCCACCATCCTTACTGCTGTCCAAATACCCCATACATTTAGATAACGGTAAACATAGTAAATCCTAAAATTACATCTAGGCAACCACTTGCTTTAAAATATTAGAGCATCAAGGATTCGGATAGTTCCTACATTAATTAAGTGACTACAGTTAGGTGGTCAGAATCAGATAGGTGGACGTGAAAAGTGAAATGCTGTGAACAGTGTGATGCTCTGAGTGACACATTTATAAAGGCTGAAGTATTTGTTCTGTGAGACAGATGATAAAAGCTAGTAAATGAAATTGGTGTGAATCGTCCTTTCAAGCGTGTAGTACCTCTTCTATGGGTACATACAGAGTAGAGCGAGAATGGCAGGCTTGATCTTTGAGCCATCAGTTGGATAGACTTGAACAGAGTGAGATGACAACTCTTCATCCATGGTGTATATTTTAAAAAGTTCCATCTGGCTGAGCATTTGGCTGCAGACGAACATGTCTGGTGTGCCAGTCTGTGTTAACAGTAGAGGAACAACAGAGCATGTCTGGCATCTTCCATGCTTTGACCTACATCTCGTGTTTAATGGATCTCCATTTGGACATACACGTATGCACACAGACGCACACACACACACACATACAGACACGTACACACCCCTACACACCCCTACACACACACACACACACACACACACACACACACACACACACACAAAATCTTCCTACATGCCTTTGCAGAGTGAATGTCTATATTTTATTCATGCTGCACTCCCAGCTTGTCACCACTCTGTAGTCTAGCATTACTTGATGTGATTCACCCATTTAAACACACTTTTTCCCAACAAACAGCTCTCGCACATCCAGCTTTTTGTGCAAAATACAGGTTATAACAACGAAGATGAGGGCAAAACAGTGAGCCCTTTACCTCAGCATTTGCTTCTTAAAGATTTTGAATTTATTACAACTTGGTGTTACTTTGTTTAAGCCACTATTTGTTAATGAAGACATAATTTCACTGAAATAATTACTGAGATCTTAGGATCTGTAGTTCTGCTATACATATCTAATTATAATATAATAATAAGCTTTATTTATACAATACTGTTTTTGACAATGTTATAAAGTTCTTTACAAAAGAAAAAGAAAACACAAGGCAGATCAAATGAGAAAAAGGCATAGGACATGGACACAGAGGAAGAAAAGACAATAAAATTAACTGGATAAGATCAAATAAATTGAATAAGAAAATAAATAAAACATATATCAAATATTTCCAAAAGCTTTCAAAAAGAGAAAAGTTTTAAGAAGACATTTAAAAGAAGCCAGAGACTTAGTGTGTCTGAGTTCACTAGGCAAAGCAATTCATAGTGTGGGGTTTCTAATTGTTATGTTTGGTGTTTAAAGGTTGCCACAATTCAGACAGACGAAACTGGAGACAAGTAAAAGTCAATCATTTTAATAAATGATGATGTGCAGAGTACTGGGGATGACTAAGGAGGAACAGGCCAGGTGAGTGTTCAAATCCAATTCTTTCATTGTACATTGCATGTTGCAAGTTAGCCTTTAGCATGCAGCCTCCCAGCCAGATGGGATGGACTCCGTCAGACCAAAAGAGGGAGAAACAATCTCAAAACAGATTAAAATGGTCAATAAAACCTATATTGTGCTCTGCAGGCGGACATGGCCAAGAGTGGAGATTGAGGGTTAGCCCCGCTATACAGGCCAATGTGGGAACAGGACCAGAAATAAAAACAGACTTTCCACAAGTACTTAAAAAGCTTAAAAGGTCATTAAAGTCACAGTTTTTCCCCAAATGGACAATCACATGAATTATAGAGGATGGGGGTGAGCACAGCAGCCCCGGGAGTTTATCCAGGATGACAGGGACCGTGGGTCCATGGAAATGTTGAGTGGCTGCTGATTATGGAATTCCCCACTATTTACATGGTTGGGGGATAGAGGGGACAAGGACATGATGGCTGTGGGTTCTCATGACAGGAGACTGAATAACCTGTTTCCTCATTGTGTGTTGAGGTCACTGACTGTAGATGGGGTCTCTGAGTAGGCGAGCCTCACAGAGGAACAGCAAGCCACCAGAAGGCTGCTAGCTACCAATGGTGGGAAAGCCATAGTGTTTGCAGAACACCACTTCGTCCCAAGACAACTGATGGTTATATGTCGAGCAGGAGGAAGGCCCTGGACAAGTATTGCCTAAAGAGTCTTTTTTCTGCAGTTCATCATAAAGCTGTCGAATATCCTCCTTTTTGTTAGCTTTCTTGAGTATATCACCCTCACAGGCCATAGTTATTTTGTTAGCTTACCCACCAAGCTAACAACGAGCCTAGGCAAGCAGTAGCAGCAACAGTAAAGAAAGTGTAACCTAATAAGAATGCAAGCAGGGATGTCTCAAAAAACAAAAGAGCTGTGATAAATAGTATAAAACTAGTAAAAGCGGCAATTATGATCAATGGGTTAAAACATTAAAAATATAATTGAGAAGCAGCTGATGATCTTCCCACAGTGCAATTTCTGACACCGTGTCTTGCTGCAGTTCAAGGCCATTTTGTTGCATAAAGCCTCACTCTCACACAAGCCACTTGTGTGGTTTAATTATTTTCAAATGCAATTTAATAAGAAATGAATCACCTTCAGTACCTGAGTCTGCCCGTTGTCCTTGTCCGTTGTCCTGTGAGTCCATGCATATACATATATGTGTTGCAAGTAGTAGTTGTTGATAGTACACCTAATGCCCAGGGGGAGGAGCAAAAGAGACAGAGTGTGGCCACATTGTATTAGCCTGAAAAGTGCATGGTCAGTAAGAAATAAAAAGCAACAATATAGCTGCTAATATAGAAAATCACTGACTATAAGGTAAGTACAGTAGGCCAAATTTAAGGCAGAGCATGACAACATTTTGACTTAAAGGATGTCAACGTGTCTTTTACTTATGGGGCAAGGAGGTATAAAATCATCTCTATAAAACAAATAAATCTTTCTGTTTAACTCTGACAAGGACACGTTGCTGAAACATCAGGTAATGGAATAACTTTGAGCTGCATGTCCATCACTTTAATGTTCTACTGCAGTCTTTTACTATACTTGCATTCTACTCTAGGTTCATCAGGACACCTTGAGTTGTGTCTCCCCAGCAGGTTTGAATGGGAAAGCTATACAGTAGACTAAAGAGGGCTGACGTTGACCTAGGAAGTTGTTCTGTAATGGATATTTACAACATATAATTTGGGTAATGATATTACTGTTCACATTTCTGATGTCTTCTCAATAAGTTTGGCTAACCTGTGCCTTTGTTAACAATCTCTCTGATCATCTAACTACTTAAACTTCTTGCCCCATCTGACTTCTGACATCAGATGATGTGGGACATGTACTTCTGTGTTGTTCTTCAGCACTCATACAGAGCAAAGATTAGACAAAAAAATATGTTTGCATATATTTCACTCTAATCTTTATATGCAGAATCTGATATTAGGTATTCTGTGTGGTCCATATGAGCTGACTTCAAAACCTCACAATGGTTAAACCTTCTCCTCCAGCATGTCCCTGCCTGTAAGAAGCAGTCAGATCAGGCTGTGGGTTTTCCCCTCCACTGCTAAGGGAGGAGGAGGAGGGAGGGAACTGGGTTTGTTGTTCAAAGCCCAAGCTCAGCATATGTATTATAAATGAGCAGGGTTTTGAGGCACGTCTCTTCCTCCCTCTCCTCCCTCTCCTCTCTCTTCCTCTGCTTCTTTCTCTTTCTCTCCCTGTGTCTTTTTCTCTCTCTCTATATGTGTCTTTGTGTGTGTAGAATTGTGTGCGTGTGTGTGTGTGTGTGTGTGTGTGTGTGTGTGTGTGTGTGTGTGTGTGTTTGCGTGCCTGCCTCTATGTGCATAATAGATTTTTATCCTTCACAGAGCACAGCGGTCACAGTTTGTCTGACTCCACATGGTCTTTATTATGCCAGACAGAGTGTGTATCTGCGGAGACATACCAGGCCAACGTCTGCCCTCTGTCTCTATATCTCTGCACACACTTACACACACACACACACGCACACACACGCACAGAGTGGCGACCTCTGTCTCCCTGCCAGTTTCACCTCTCACCCCCCTACCACCATCACCACCACCCACACACAAACACACACACACACACACAAATAGTGAGAGAACTCTATATGTGGGAGGAAAGATGCACTCCTGTGAGAGTCTCTTAATGGAAGCAAATCATTACATGTTATATGCCTTTTTTTTTAATTACCTCTACATTTACCCCTCCTTATATATGCTAAAATGCCACATTTAAGTTCCCTCCAAATGTTTCTTGTGTTGTGGCTGACTACAGTATGATCGTTGCCCATACTCACAAGATGTGAGCTGAACTCTGTCCTGGTAGAAGGGCTGTATGCAAATGCCATTACTGTTGCTGGTTCAGTCACAACATGGCAGCAAGCAGAATATAAAAATATCCAGTCTGTCCCTCTACTGCTGCATTTACACCTTTGATGGATGGAATTAGATTAGATGAAATTAGACTGATAGAGTGGGACAGTCTTTTGGGGCACAGCAATTTCTATTTCTCTCTCCTGGTTTTCTGCCATCAGTTTTGAATACACATTCACAATGCCTGATGGGGAGCTTCATAACAGCTTTATGGTGTACTCATGAATGTTGATGCAAGGATTAGGTCAACATGATTTCAAAGGATAGTTTAACGTTTTGGGAAATCATCGTTTTTCCAAGAGAACATCACTATCAATCTTATGTCTGTGCATTGGTTATGGAGCAGTCCTCAACATGAGTATCCTAGATTAGTATAAGAGGAGGAAGAAAGAGCTAGACCTGCATAACTCTCCCGTTCATATATATGTTAAATACATGTGATACATTGTGTAAATAAGATGAGGTGAACATAATATTTCGTTTTTGATTTAAGGTAATCTGAAGAGTTAAATGAGTTTTCTGAAGCTTTCTCATGGTCTTGAGAAATGTGGTTGAAACTCCTGAACAACTCAAAAACTGTGATGTTATTTAATGAAAGCCTTGTTGGTAGAAGTATTTTTGAACTTTGGACAGAGTCAGGCTGGCTGTTTCTTCCTGCCTCTAGTTTATATGCTAAGTCAGGAAAACCATGTCCTGACTCATTACGTAATACATGAATACATTTAAGACATCAAATACTGCTGTTGATCTTTTCGTCTCATTACCTGAAAAAAACACATTGAACTATTCTTGAAGTGTAGCATTACTTATTTTATTAGTTTGTCAAATGTCCAGCAAAGATTTATTTTGCTATGACGCTATGAAGTTCATTCCATGAAGTCTTAAATTAATCTGTTAATCTTAATCTGTCTGTGGAGTATTTTAGCCTTTCCATTTGTCATTCTTAACTCTTTTCTTACTTTTCTTTTCTGTGGCTCAGTCTGCTCCTTTTGTATCTCCTCTGAAACATATCTCTCTTTGCCCTTGCTGGCCAGAGTCAGGCAGACTTTTATCCATACATGTATCCATTGCATGCCAAAGTGATGCATGCCTGCAGGCAGCCTCTGTTAATTCTTTCAAGACTGAGACGTCACATGGTTTGTAATTTTACAGTACAGTATAAGCTGCGGCCTGTTCATTGGCAGACGTCTGCACAGTCGTTTCAGCACTTTGATGTGTATGGTGTAAACCCAACGGCTACATCCCCAGCCTATCATTATATTGGGGTCATACTCCTTGGTTAGATCACAGAAATGTGTTGCTGACATGTTAGTCCCACTAAAATAAAAATAATTTAGTGTTGGATTAAACTTGATCTCAGGTTTGGTAATGTGAAGAGAAGCTGGCATGATCCTTTACAGTCATCTATCATCTATCAGTCAATTATCTATGATTGCGCTTTATTCGACCATTATTAGGATTACATTACTTCACTTCTGCCTTTACATCACTATAATGTATGTACTAGTTTTCACAAGTACTATGATTGTATCAAAGCCTGATATATCGTCTCCCTATTAAAAATACATCAATGTTGCAATGGGTGACATGTTCCTTCATTACCACAAACACACACTTTAGATTATATTGACTCAGTCAGACATACAACACCCTCAACAGTGGATGGATCATTTTTATTTCTTGTGTGCATTAGTCTCACATTGTTTCATTTCTGTCCTATTATCATGTGTATAGCACTATGAAAGATACTGTGAAAAATAAAGATTGACTAATTGATTGATGTAAATAAAAAAGTGTTTTATATGCTTGTATGGGTGTCAGTGACATAGCTTGTTGCAGTAAATTGAGTGGAATTTAAGTAATGCAAATGGCCAGCACAATTCAACATGCAACACTCTCCTAGTGGGTCAAAGTGAGTCTGCAGGCTGGAGACAGAATTGAGCTGTGTCACATCTCACAAAGCGAGCACTCTTTCTTTTGCTATCCTCTTGACTTGAACAAACATCTCTGATGAACTGAACACTTCAGATTTTCAGTATACCTGGTGGACAGCGCACCTCCTTCAAAGCTACTCCATTTCCTTGTCAGCAAATTCTATGGGAGAATGTTCATTTTTGCAAATGTCAAGGATTAATAACTAACTTGAGTCAATCAGTCAGTGGAAGGATGATTTTTCATAGACATTCGTGGTCCCCAAGTGAAGAATCATAATAACTTCAAATTGAGCTTGTGAATTTTCATCTACAGCGAGACAATGCCTGCCTGTGACCATCATTAAGGGAAGGATTCCTGAGCTGTGAGCAGGTCACCAATCAGTCACGTTCCTTTCTCATCTTGCTTCATTTTGATGTTTTAGAAGCCCTGAAATAGTGAAAATTAAGAACCATCAGGCTTGGTTCTGCTTCTTCTTTCCTATGTTGTTTATAATTGCTTTACACATCAAATTTATCTTGCAACCTAATGGGGTGTCCAAACCCCTGCGTTGGGAGTCACTGCACCCGAGAACCAAAACCAACCAAAACCAAATGCAGAATAATCCACAGCTGAAAATAGTCCCCAACAAATGCATTTCCTCCTGATTCAGTAACATTTGAGGAGGAACTACAGTATCTAGCTGTCTTAGGAAATTGCTTTTAAATAGATTTTTTTTAAATCAAACTGTAAATTAGGGAGCTGCTTTTAAAGATTTGGTTTGAAGTATAACTAAATTATAGCTTCAGAAATCTCCCTGTATGGAGACATTGGAGAAAGGCAGTAGGAAAGAAAAAACAAAAATTTAAATTGAAACATCTTACTCAAAGATGCAACCGGTGGTTTCAGTATGGTTTGGTATATTATCTCAGGCATTTAAGGTCATATAAGGGACTCACTGTATAAAAATGCTGTCCATATTATGTTCCTGAATCTGCACAGGTGGAATCTTCAAGTCTGATTATGAGTGAGATTCACAGTTTTCCGTTTTTCCATTTTTATATGGAAAACATAATATTAAAATAAGTGGAACACAACTCACAATTTCAATCATAACTGACAATGAAAAGTAGTGCTAGTGTGTGAACTAAAAACATGAGTGCTGTGGGTAACTTTGTACATGACTTGTGTGGGTGTGTGTGTCTGCATGTGTGGTGGATGTAGTTGTCTGCAAAGAAATAGAAAAGTAGCAAAAGAGAAAGGAAAAGGGAGAGATAAGATAGAAAATGAATAAATGAGTGGTGGGAGGGTGTTTTTAAGGTGGTATGGTAGGAGACCTCATGTGGCCACTGAGGGTGGCCAGGTCACGAGGGTCCAATTATTATTAGCATCTTTTTATTATGATTGTTTTTTATGCTTTATCTGCTCTTTTAATAGTTTATTATTCTTCTGTTCCTTGATGACAACTGCAAATAAAAGAGCCCAGTTCTAACAACCTGGAACTATAGATGAGTAGAGTATGAGTAAAGTGTTTATAGCTGTTGTCAATGGCCCCCTTGATGGCAAAGTGAAAAGCCAGCCATCACTGAAAGGGGGAGACATGTTATCATTTAAATATGGGGATAACAGTGTAACCTGGAAGGCATTCACTATGTTGCACTTGGTTGTTCACATGAAAGGTGCCAGAAATAGTTGAATGGTAAATGATTGCATTTATGTAGCGCTTTTATCCAACTTTACAATTTACCTCTCATTCTCATACTGGTACCTTTAGAGTCCCGAAGTTTCACTATGCACCTGTAGTTCAAATTAGCTCTTGAGGCATGATTTGAATGTTACTCTGATAGGAGTTTTGCCTTTACAAAAAAAAAAAAAAAAAGCAACGAGCATAAAAAGCATAAAACATAGAAACATAGCACACAGAACACATTGTCTACAGTTGCTCAGAGACCATCTTTTCCTTTCCCTGATTCCACTGCAGAAGGAGATTTTACTAATTTATCTGTCAGCATGGCTGAAGACACTTTGCATTACCAATGTTTGGCTGCTGGCAGGAACTCAGGGGAAGGAACAACGCTCAGGGTTAAATACAACAGGCATTTCAGAGACAAAGCCCACTCTCTACCACCACGCAAAGACAGCAAAAGGCCTACTGTGGCACAGATTAGTAAGTAAATTGTCTCGGGCTACTGAATGAGAGCCACTGCATATCTCATGAGAAAGATGCAGCCTCTCTTTCATTACCCCGGAACAAGAACCTGGAAGGAGAGGGGAGAGAGAAAGAAGGTGTTGGGGGAGGTGTCAGAGAGATTCAACACAGATCTCACAGGGTAAAATGTTATCACTCAGCCACATGGCTTCAGAGGCTAGAATGAATGGAGAGGGTGTGCATATCGCATCATGACACCTACGCAGCATGAGGCCACTGTGTGCCCGGTATTCTTTTCTGTAGCAAGAAATGCTCTGAATCGTTTTTTCCTCCTTTACTAAAGTATCTCCTGCTGAATTCTATTCTTGCGCTTTTGAAGTCATGCACTGCCTGCTGAACACAGTTGCAGACAGTATGTTTACATCCTAGCATACATTATAATGCCTTTTGTCACACTGTCCCTCCAATCTATGCTGATACTGATACTATGCCTGTTGTCTTCTGTGTTAAACATCTCTTTGTCAATGATAAGCTCCAAAAATGTATTCAGAGATATCATCCCGAGATTATACACATGATTATATGTGTGTAGGATGTCTGGCTGTTGTTTTAGAAGAATAGTTTATGAAAGAGCAGAATGAGTCATTAGTGTGTGGCTGTTTGGAGGAGAGGAAACGTAATAACAGGGGTGGCTGGCAGAACAAGACAAAGCAATCCTAATGAAAGATAAGAGGGTCTCCCTGATGCATTTTTCATATGCACTCCTTTTGTCTCCTCTTGCCCTGGGATTTTGTAAGCAGGGAGCGCAATTAAGTAGGCGTAGTAAGTCTTTGGATCAGTAATTATCGTTGTGTGTTTCCTCAGAGTGTGTCTGTGCTCTAAGGTATTTTGTGTCTGTGCTCAGTGCTGCAGGGTTTCTCTCTCTTGATATCAGCTTGTACAGTATTGTGTCGAGGAGGGAGGCCCTGTGCAGCATCAAGCTTACCCTCATGTAGAGCTAGACCACAAAGCCAAACATTTCGAAGGGACTTCATGTCAGAGACCTGCTCTAACCACCCACTCATTCTTGTTGACATTATTTTGTGGCATTGAAAAAACAAAGTCTGAAGTGGTTAAATTCTGGTTTATTTCTGAGAGCTGTAGTAATCAATATTACTTGGTAGAGAACAAACCAGAGCTAAAAGGAGAGTGAATATTGAACTTATCAGATCGCTAGCAACATGACTTAAAATGCTAATGTTACTCTGTCTTTGCTTGATGTGTAAATAAAATGTTCTAACAAGTTCTTAATATGTTTCATTAGGAGCTAATAAGCAAATATCGCAAAAAATAATGTAGTTTTCAAGTAATTTATGTAATTTGATGTGGTGTGTCGTGGTTAGTGGGCTTGAACTGAATATTTCACTTATCCAGTCACAGGTGAGACTGAAGAGCTCATGCACCTGTACAACAAAAATGTGATATGATCAGCTTTCTATGCCAAAAAGCACATAGAAATGAAAGCAAGCGCTCAAGTGAAACCAGCATCAAAGACCACAGCTTCATCAAAAGGGGAGACGTAAATCACTCAGCAGCCAGGCATTTTTAAGCCAAACATTCACTGATGAATTTATCATTTATTGGTTTTGATGAGGTCAATCTGGGGCTTAGAGGGGGTGACATTAACTTCTTTCACTAAAGGATTTCTCAGTGTACAATTTCAGAAGTTTCATCCAAGGGGAATGAATGATGAATCAATTTTAACATTGTATAGTTGTTGTTGAGGTTGTTAAACAAAGGTCTTGTAGTTTATAACTGTATATTTAAATTCTGTTTTCATTTTTGTGAGGATATTTTGTGTACATCATATGTATATTTTTTGCTGTTTATTTGTTGTGTACTTTTATTTTGAGGTTTCACAATGTGCTGCATCCTTTGGAGGTAAAAGAAGGAAGAAGAATGTAGAGGAATAAAAAGCTTGATGATATCTCTGGAGTAACTGTATGTTTTTACATATTCTGTAAATCACATTGTTAAAGGCTAAAACAGTGGTGAAATTAGGAGATTCTGTCAGCTGATGTGGCTGCTGAAGTTCTTTTGCTTCTTTGTCATAAAATAAATTGTCACATCCATAAATATAAACCAAATGGCTCCAAATCCCTTTATTTAAATATGTGAAAAATAAAAAATCTAAGATAACTGACTGTTTTAATTGAGTTTGATTTCATTTAAACTTTCATTGACTAATGGACTTAATAGAGTTCCCTGGCTTGTTTAAAAACAGATCTATGTTGTAAGAAAACAGAACCTGAATAACTTGATTGGAAATATATCTTTGTTTTTCAAAGAAGCAGTCCATACTAGTTGGACTTTAAGTTTCATGCTCTAGTAAGAGAGAAGAAAGTAGAAATACAATTTTAAAGCAAATTATATGTCTACGCTCTGACGTTGTAATTGAAGGGAAACCAATCTTTAATCACAATATTTGTGTCACAGTTGTGTATGCGGGGGTGCAGGGAAGCAAGGAGTTGGACCAGTCCTGCAGGTTGAAGAAACAAAAGTGAACTTTAATAATGAAAAGTTAATAGAAATCCACAAAAAACAGCCAGGCAACAGAACTAAGAACAAACCAGACAGAACTCAGGTGAGAAGGGGAGGTAACAAAAGCAAACACCTGACAGAGGCAAACCACATGGACTACATACACAAGAGACGAACTATCGAATCACACACAGGTGATACAGGAAACAGGTGAGTAAACACACAAAGACAGGAAGTACAATGAAACATGACATATGAGGAGAGTAACCTTCAAAGTAAAACAGGAAACAGACCAAACAAATGGCAAAAACATAACAGTTTCATAAATTATATTGTGGGTGGTAATGGGAAACTTATTGGGTGCGATCATTGACACGTTCTCTGCTCTCTTCATTCATATAACGACTTGTTACTAATTGACTAAGAACTGATTGGACACGCAAAAAAAACGAATAAATAAAATAAAAGTGCGATATCAAAGCTGTTTGAACGGCAGCTTACTATAAGAAATATATGATTAATTTAAAAGAAAGAAGGTTAAGTAAATCATGTATCATTTGTATTTATCTTCTATGACAACAGCAGATACGTTTCTAAAATTTCTTTTTTTAATCATTTATAATTGTGTGGTTGCTAAGTGTTTAAGATTCGGGGCATTGCTGAGTCAGATGAATGTTGTTTCTGCTCTCCAGAATCTGAGTCAGCAGTTTATTTGCTTTGGTATTGTCATGTTGTTGTTGTCTTTTGAAACAAGGTTCAAAAGATGTGTTTTAAATGAAGTTGTGCTGTCAGCTAAGCGCTTGCTCTGTTGTGCAGGACGATGTTGATCTTTTATGAGGTGGATTCCTTTACATTTGTTTTTGCAAATACCTATTCTGATGAGTCTGAGGATTTTTTTGCTTTCCACACTACTCAGATATTGAATCAGAACTATGATTCAATATTTTTTACAGCCTTTTTATGTGTAAATATGTGGTTACATCATTGTTAGGCCTGGTGATAAATGAGATATGTGTTGATAATTGTCTTAATAAGATCAAGTTAATGTTGTGGTCTTGCTCTGTATGATATGCTGTTTCTTTGTGTGTGTGTGTGTGTGTGTGTGTGTGTGTGTGTGTGTGTGAGCGTTGCTGTGGCATTGTTTGTTTTTGTTGGTTTCGTCTCTCAGAAAACCTCCTTTAACTGTTGTCCAACAGCCTGAATTTTTCAGATTCTCCCAAATCTGAGTCATAATTTCATAATGTGCTCATGTGCATGTCATTTTTTAAAGCAGCTAATCTGGAGCAGACAATCAGGACAATGGGTTCACTGGCTTAGTTCTGACACTGGAGTCCAGAAGATGGCCCTGAGCCTTTGATGCTGCAGCTATGGCTTGTTTTTAAATTCCAGGCAATGGTTAATAATCCTGACACACACACACATGCACACAGTGGGATACGTACACAGAAGAAAAAGTATTACTCTTGTGTTTGATTAGAAACTGCTGACTTCAAGAGTTAATCTTCACAGCTAATCACCAACTACTGTGCATTATGCTTTAGAGTGTAATGTCTGAGTACGCATTCACACTGTGCAAGTACAAGTGTGTGTGAGGGTTCTCCCCTGTTAACAGGTCTATGGACAGGATTTCAGTGAGGCTTAGTTGTAGAGGAAGGAATGCTGCTGTATTTGCAGTCATGAAAGGACAATAATCCCTCTGATGGAAGCTCAACCTGTTATGATTTAAGGAGGGAAAGTGCTGCTGATTAGTTGCCATTGTCACTATATCCTAGTGAGTGTGTGCATTTCTGTGTGTGTGTGTGTGTGTGTGTGTGTGTGTGTGTGTGTGTGTGTGTGTGTGTGCGTGTGTGCGTGTGTGTGTGTGTGTGTGGGAGTTCACATACTCAGCTGTCAACAGGTCTGAGTGGTCTTCCATATCAAAGGCCAGAGCCCCAGATACCTTGCCATCATGCAGTGCCTGCTCTTCCCACCAACCTCCCACACACACACACACACAAACACACACACACACACACACACACACACACACACAGACATTCAAACATGCATTCTGCGCCTGTCTGGGGCTGTTGATTGATTGATTAAAAACAGCAAAAAGCAAACGAGGAGTTAATTCATGGCTGCTTTGTGTATGGACCCTCAATGCCTCCATTCAGCCTTCCTGTCAGTGATTGGCAGATGACTATCCAGGGTGCTGCATGCATGTGAAAGCAAGCTGTGTTTAAGCCTGCCTTCTTGATTGGCTTGGCTTGATGGTGCAGTAATTGCTGCTGCCACAGGAGTTGATCAGCCAGGATAATGTTTTTCATTCAGCCGATTTTCTGTTCTCTGCTACTTTTACTGTGATGAATCAAGCTTTGCATCAGAGTATGTCTGTCTTATGGGGACAACAAAAAGTGACAACCACAATGTCTCAATGAATTATTCACACTGTTTTTAGTGAGTTAAAAAAGACTCACCGTTCTCCCCATAATTGGACCCAGCATCACCAACATGGACACAAATTACAGATGTCTCATCAGAGCAAAACAAAAGCTGAAGATAAGACTTAATAATAATGTGCCCAGGTATCAGATTCAGATACCTTATCAGTGGAGCCTTGTGATTGGTTTGGTTGCTTCACTTGAAAGCGTCTTTTGTCAGATGGACATAATTCAATGTACTTGTGTCTGCAATGATACTGATTTCATTTACAACACAACCATACTGGCATTTTCTCTCAAATGTTACTACATCTTGAGGCGGGAAATTGGTGGCACGAATTTCCCTGAATAGCAGTCCCTGCTGCCATTCACACATGACCGCATATAGGAAATGTTCCGGAACATTTCAGGGATAAACTGGATGCAAGAGGCTGTGTACGCCATGAAATATTCTCAGAATGCCATATCAGTGGCCACGTTTCCACCCAACATACCCACTACTTCTAGTCCCAGGAACTACTTTTTATCGGTTGACAAACTGATATGCAGTTGTAAATGTTTTGAAATACTGGCTGAAATAAAATGCTGCAAGTACTCAAAGCTCCACCCCCAAAGTTCCTGTACTTTTTCAAAGTATTACCTACCGCCTTTGGAAGAACTTACAAATTCACAAGCGCTGTGTGAGTGAGTGAGTGATGTACCACATTACAATTGATGGTAGGTGTCATGTTGTCCGAATATGCTATGAATTCACCATTGATTGACCATGGATACCAGGAATTCGTAGGTGGGTCTTGGATAGGTTTATGGTCCAACACGTGTTTGAGATCTTCTCATATTCTGACAATATTCATTCTTAAGCCTCCATATAACCAATTTCCTATTGATCATATTCAAACTGGAATTTTTGTGGACAGATAAGTGGTTTGTCCCTCTCCACAGTGGTTACACCACAGAAGAGCAGTGGTGAGCTGGAAAATAATGACACCAAGGAACATAATTTGTAATTCCTTCCTTCCTACCCCCTTATCTCCTTCTTCCTTTTCTTCTTCCTTTTCTTCTCCCTTCCACCACTTTCTTTCTTTCATGTCCCCTTTCCTTGCAGCATTCCTACTGTAAAACATTTCCCATGCTCCCTTCCCTCCAACCCCCACTGATTCACCACATCCCTGGCCCTATCCCATTGACCCATTTCTTATGTTGATCAGACATTGTGTGAAGTGATGCAAACTGCTGTGCTGTGCTGCTGTTGTGGAGTCACCCCCTCCGGCTCAGAGAGCGGCACAAGGGCTTACACATACATGAGGTAAATGGGAAGACCCATTCTCTCTGTGTGTTGTTGTTTGTGTGTGTGTCAGCTCCCTCCAGCTGAGTATGTTTAGTTGCATGATATTAGTTGTGTCTGCTGTGTATGCGAGCAAGTATGGAAGTGCATTAGTGACAAAACTACTGGGTGAAAACAAAAGAGAACATAAGCATGAATCAACATGTAAGTCCAGGTTTTGAGAGCATGCTGGGACAGGTTTGTGAGAACTAAACTAAAGCTTTGAGAGTGAGTGAGGATAGAATGGTTAGTGTAATTGATGCTTTTGGGGCGCAAGAGGAATAATGACCTGATTTAAGCAAGCAGCAGGGCTTCTGCTGCTTTCAGTTTTGGCAATCTGTTGCAAACTCCAGCTGAAAGCAGAGTATCCTGTTAAACCCTGCCTTCAACTTAATTTCATAGGTGTGTTCTTTCAACACATGCATCCTGTCAGGTTCCAGAGTGTGCAGTATCTGCTGCAACAGCATCCAATAAATTCTGTACCTCTGTGAAACCATTAATAAGGCCACTACACTTGCTTTATGCCATGATTGACGCAATGTGAAAGGAGCTACCATTGGAACTTCTTTCTCTAGTTCTCTTTTCCTTATCCTTAACACAGCTATTCCTGTCACTTTTCATATGAACAACGGAGTACAACACTTCCAGGAGAGACTGAAAATGTGTTTAATTATCCTCATATTTAAATTATATTGTATCCCCTCTCTCTTCGTGACAGCTGGGTTTTCAGCCTCCCTTCCAGTTTCATCATTCAGAAAATAAACACAGATTTTCAAAATGGTCGGACAACACGTTCAACAACCAGTTTATGTCTCATACAAGTACAACTAGCATCAACAAAGGTCAACTGATCGAACATGTATTGCTTTACACGCACATACGTACAGTACATACCTCAATCTACACATTGTGATGTAATAATTTACGCAACAAAAAAAATTAGCATGTGTTCAGGGACACCAATATACATACATGAACAGCACAGAATTACTAGATAAGTAAAGTTTTACTATCATTCTTGTTGTCAGGTTTGCTGTCCCACTATCTTTCTCTTTCTCCATAATGTCAAAAATGGCTACTTGTTTGAATCAGCAGATGGGGAGGTGCAAGTAGTTGTGCGATGCAGTGCAATAATTTCTAAGATTATAAATTTGGTAGTTATATCCTGCTAAAAATCTTACGACAAGAAACAAGATATGATGTTGAAAGTAGCTACTATACCTCAATGCTATTGGGAAATGTATGTCACTAATGCCCAACAGTGGTATTTTCTGTGGTTGCGGTCAGTGATCTGCAAACATTTTGATAAGACAAATAAAACTACTGTATTGTCAGCTCTTTGTCTTTTGCTGAGGCAAAATACTGAGAAACTGCACTAAGGAGTTAATTTCCTCTCTGAGCAGGCTTAGTGTCCAGACAGACAGTGCTCTCAGCACTGCAGACTCAAGCTCCAAAGGTTGAATGGATGCTGATATGGGCAGACTACAACTACCTGTGAAAACTTAAACACTGTTGACCACAGATGCTGATTCACAATCTAATGACACCTGACAGCCAACTCCGCTCAGTATCTGCATGTGTTAATGGTTTAGATGAGCGACTGAACTGAGGTTAACCTGAAATAAACTAAACATGGTGTTGTGGAGAAAATTCATTTGAGCAAGCTTATCCAGATTCAGGAGAGTAGTTAAGCAGCTCTTTACATTAATTTGCCAGCGAACAAAACACACACACACAAAAACAAAACAAAACAAAACCACACATACATAACAGACATGTTTTATCAGCCACAAAACAGATTGAGAGACAGAGGAAGACAGACACCGTGATCAAATGTAGTGTACTGTATACATAAAGGTGTATGTGAATATATACTTTTGTGTGAAAAAATCCTGCTTTGAGATTCCACTCAAGGTTTTGTGTGAAGGCATGTATGAGTGTATGTGCTTGGTATTGATTTTCCATTTTTATGTAACTGTGGATCATGTTGTATGCTGGAAGGTTACTGATTGAGGTAAATATAGACTGGTAACCTTCTCCCTCTGATACTCAGCAACAGAACAGCAGAGGAATAAGGAGAAGAAACAGACATTGGATTTGTTTTGTGTTCTGGATACAAAAAAATAACCAAACCATTCCTTGCCTGTAAATCAAGCCATTCAATCACCAGCGGGGAAAAGAAAAGTTAAAGTGAGAGGAGGCAAGTGAGTTTGGGGAAGTTTGGAGGTGGTGGAGCTCAAGTCCCTGCAGGAGCAGCTGGGACTGCAGCAAGGAGCGATGGATGGTTGAGCTGCAGGATGGCAGGAAGACTAGACAATACTATAGCACTGCCTCAAGCTGTTTCAGCATATTTACTGTACAATATAAGCAGAGCCCAACAGTGAAACTTCAACCTGCTGACCGTTCGTCCAATGGACAACAAACATTAAGACAAAGGAACACAGTGCCTGCGAGTTCTGTCATTCCAGTGAGATTTCTCATAAATCCTTTTTCGCTGTAAACAGAGATACAAAATAGACATCACTGACTGGTAAACTTATCTGCACTTATTCAGATATGGTTCTCTTTTACTGCTGAGAATTGCATTCATCATCATAATCCGAATTAATCTGTTGTTCATCTGTCCAATACTTTGATTTGCTTGCACTTGCCCATGGTGAAACAGCACAGAGAGGGGCTGAAATGAAAGAACTGCACATAAATTAAGTAAATAACATCAACAAAATTTGTTTTTCTGGGGTTGGGAGGCAGTGGTACGGGAAACACTCACTGTAATAAATTACCAGCATTTCACAATAATTAACAGTATTATTTTACAGTAACTTGTTGTAATTAAGTTCCCCTGTAATATCCCAATGAATACCTGTAAAAACTACAGTATCCCTGGATTTTACAGCATTAAACTGTTATTTTACAGTAAAATCCTGCAATCAAAAAACCCCTGTTATATCACAACAAGGTCTGTAATATCACAGCAACACAGTAAAAAAAATGCAAGGATTTCACAGCATTCAGCAGTATTATTACAGTGAAATATTGTATTTAAATATTCCCATGATGTAACCAAACTCGGCACTGAACCTGAAGATGTCATTTCCCTTTTCTCCTCTGGGCTGAATGGAGAAGGTGAGCTGCATACATAACCTCTGTTTGCAGTACACCCATGTTATTTTAAATGATAATAATATTTACTTTCAAATGAATGTTTCTTGCATGACACAGTTCATATTTTGTTAGCAAGTGCCCAAAACTGTCGAGTGTTCTCTCACAGCATTTGCTAATAGTGATGGTTAGCTTAGCTAGCTACTGGAGATGTGACAAGAAGAAGAAGAAGAAGAAGAAGAAGAAGAAGAAGAAGAAGAAGAGAAGAACCGGGGGGAGACATTCCCCTTTATTGTCACACAACATGCACATGCAGGACACTGCACACGAAGGTGAAATTTGTCTTCCGCGTTTCACCCATCCTGGTCGTCCTTCCTCCGCGGCAGACCAGGAGCGGTGGGCAGCCAGACCGGCACCCGGGGACCCAGTTCGTTGTCACCATTGGTCAGGTGGTGATCTTCTTGCATGTTTTTAGTGGGGGTATATTTTAAGGAGAATCCCCCACACGGGGAGAACTTGCAAACTCCACACAGAAAGGCCCTTTTTTCCCTTGAGCAGCAGGCACCGAAGGCATGGTGGAGGACACACCCCCAGTGCACGCAGCGAGAATTGAACCTGGGACCCGGGACCTTCTTGGTGTGAGGCGACAGTGTTGCCGTGCCACCGTGCCACCTAAGGACAAGGCCTCAAGTACTGTATGTAGGAGTAATTGGCAAATGGTAGCTACCTAGCGAAAGGCTGCCAGTAACACCATTACCAAATATTAGCACTATTAGCTAACTAGCTAATGTTACCTAGCTGTATCGTTTGCCCATGTGGTCTGATATAGGCTAGCTAACGCTAGCTAGCTAACATTAGCGTTTGCTATTTACCACAGCCTGGATCAGACAAACTTGGCTAAAAATGGCTAAAAATAATTTTATGGTGAGAGGAAGATCCAACAAGTTTGGATTATAAATCTGTTAGGGTGTGATATCGGAAAAGGCACAGGTGAACACCTTGATAAATGCTGCCTGCAATACATAAGTCTGTTTAAAACTGAAACTATCTTTGCTTATTAACAGGTGCTTCTTGGGCATCAATCCTGAAAGAGGCTCAAAGACCAAGAAGCGGACAACAATTAACCCCTTTTGAGGAAATTGATTGACTTTGAGTGGGCATCATAGTTTTTTCGCTGCAGCAGTTGAAGACAACTTGGCACTACAAGATTTTTGTACAACGTTGTTGCGTGTGGATTATAGAATGTTTGAGACTGAGAGGAACGTCTGACCCCTTCACGACATCCCTTCACCTTGCCATGTAGGCCTCATTCCCATCCTCTTACTGTTATTGTGACACAGCAGTTGAATCGCAAGTTTCTGCACAAATTCTCTGCGTTTTAAGATGGCTTTGGAATGTTTGACAAGGACTAGGAAGTTGAATGTCTTGAATTCTTGAATTTCTTGCCATTTATGTTGAATAACCTTTATTTGCAAATAAATATGCCATTGGGCTAACATTGACTTTACCTCAGAGTTGTGTGTTGGGGGGGGGGGGGTTAATTGTACAATGATTGTAAATTCATAGTAAATGGAAACTTCATCTGCATTACTTTCACAGTAAATTACTGGCCAATTTTTGCATGACTTCCACAGTATACATTGTAAATTCATTGCATTAGTTTCACAGTACACAATGTAAAAGTACAGGGCCTTGTTGTAATGATACACACCAAAAGGTTGTAATTCCCCAGTAATGTACTGTAATACCACAGTAATTGCTTTGTCATTGACGCTGTGAAGTTTGTGCATTGTATTGTAATATCACAGATGTGAAATTACAGTAAATTGCCGTAAGTACATTTCACAGTATATTGCTGTAATCCTTACTGTGAAAGTCATGCAAAACTTATCCAATAATTTATTGTCAATTCACATCGAAAAATTTTGCAGTGCTGGTCTCTTTCCTCCTCTTTTAGTTTGTAAAACACAACATTGAATAATTGAAACTGTTGGTTTCTGCCTTATGCATTTTATCTACTAATACTCTCTTGTAATCTAATTTTTCCATCGTTGCTGTCTAAAAAATATCTTCATCTTTTCAGCCCTCCCTGTCCTACAGTTTTAGGCCAGCATGGTATTTGTTGAAGGCTGTGAATAAAACAAAAATATTTAAAAAAGAGATTGTTTAAAAAGCAATTACCATCCTTATATATGTAAATGCAGTGAACCGTGCAACACACTGTTTTGTAAGGTTATGTTGTATGCCGTATTTCAAATCACAAATCATACACGTCGATGTGATCGTCTGTGTGTCTTCTTAGGTCAGAGTCAGGAAGCACATCTCTATATTGATGCTTAAAAACACAGAAGGGCAAATTCACAAAAGGATTGTATGGCTTTTGCAGTGGGTAAACCTGCAGAAATAAGACAAAAAGAAGCCGTGCAATGCTAACTGTGCTGCCAAGCAAGTAGCATCTCAGTGCTTTCATGCTATTTGCACATATTTAAATTAGTCGGGTCACATGGGTGCATTTGGTAGAAAATAGCTGCCTGAGGCACATTTACAAACTGTGTCGTGATGGGGTCTAATAACCAAAAACTTTTAACATTTATCATCCTTATTGGGCACTGCTAAATAATAACAAATGATTCACTCTTATGAAGTCCCTCCTGATTGAAATGAAGCTTAAAGCAAGTTCAATCAGGAGGACCATCTTTATGTTACTCATTCATTCCCATTCCTCTCTCTCTCTTCTCCTGCTTCCTTGTATCAGCTGATGAGGGGCGTTTAATCTTTTGTCATGATCTCTGTCAGCCAATCCAGACCTGTCAACCCTCTCGTTCTTATCCTGGAAAAAAAAAAGAAAAAAAAAGGTTGGTTATGAAGTTGATGCGAGGCATAACCACCTATTTGACATGTTTGCTTCATTCCTCTCCGGTACAGCTGGTCTAAGTATGTGTAACAGTGTCTGTAACTGTTCATGTCTATTGATGAGAAGTCATTCACTCAAATGACACCCGCCAATGAAAGAAGATTGATGAATGTGAGAGAAATGGAGTACCTGCCAAAAAAGCTAAAAGTGCAAGTGTCTCACCAATGGAGGAGGTTTACCCGTACATGAAGAGCAATGTCAGTCAAAGTCATGCCTTTTGTAAAATATGCCACATGGATTTTAGTGCATCATACAATGGGGAAAAGAGACAAGTATGAGCACAGAAACATGCCCCACCACTGACTGCATTTATACTATCTCTATACTACCGTCTTGTAGCAATTGTCTGTCTCACCAGCAGCCTCTCTCAAAATCACAACTGAGGCATGATGTATAAGTTGGGTTCATATCCTTCAAGTAAAACCTATTTAAACTAAGAGCTGAATTTACCTGTCCTTTTGTGTTTTCATGCATATAATGCAGGGATGTTCAAAATATGACACTTTCAACCAGGTCTCATTCTTGACAACCTAAATGTAGGAACTAGTTAATTCAATCATTGTTCAATTCAGTTCAGTTCATTTCAATTCAATTTTAATTACATAGCACCAAATCACAACACAAGTTGTCTCAGGACACTTTCCATATAGAGCTGGAACAGATCAAACTTTTTATTACAGAGACCCAACAATTCCGTCAGGAGCAAGCACTTGGCGACAGTGGTAAGGAAAAACTTCCTTTTAACAGGCAGAAACCTCAGGCAGAACCAGGCTCTGGGTGGGCGGCCATCTTCCTCGAACAGTTGGGTATTGCTCTGATATTTTAAATCAAATGGTTGCATGGTGGTGATTTTAGGATTCACTGTGTGTCCCTTGTCTATTATGTAAAGGGTATGTGGACAGTGGTAAGGGTGGTAGAATGGACAGGGGGGTCGCGGTTGGAAAATGTCCCTTATTTCAAAACCGCAATGTTGACACGCATTGCTAATGTGTCATTTCAGTGTATCTTTTACAGGTTGTCACATGTATAATGACAAGCAGACATAAAACAAGGGCAAACTACACTCAGCCACAAACTTCATGTTCGCACTGTAATTATTATTAGCATAATATGTTTTATGGTTGCAAGTGATATGCAATTCGTGGTACTATAAGCAGCCACAATCCACTCTTTGTGAACACTCCCCTGAGATTTGTAACATCTGTTACATTTCAGATATTCAAAGCACTGAGTGAAATACTGTGATCATATGTCCCTTTGCTATACAGACATGTAGCAGCTGGTATGAACCATTTGTTCCTTCATAGCAGAGTCAGAAATAAATTATGCACCTAGCAGAATAAATGTACTGTATTTTGTCTTGGCAATGTCACAGTAAGATACATGTATCGACAACAAGATGTACTGCAGCAAGAAGAGCCGAGTGGAGTATGAAGACAGGGATGTGAATTGAGGAATGAACAGGTGGGTGGAAACAAAAAGAGTCCAACTTGAAGAGCTTTTTTAAGGCCTTTGTCCTTTTCCAGAATATGATATCACTCAGTAAACAGTTCCTCTTTATATTTTTGGAATCAAAGCAGACTCAGGAGACCAGCCAGACTGTATGTGAGAAAAAAACAGAGAGATGTTAAGGAGAGTCAGGGGAATGCAGCAAAGGCAACATGACCCCAGCAGCAGAGTGTGAAAGTGTTTTTTACATAATGTACTTTCAAAAAACACAAGTAATACAAAAAAAATATCTGAACACAAGTTGCTGGGTAACTCATCACTGACATCAATAAGATGGCTTTTCTAGTACAACAGAGCAAACCCTCAATTGTCCCAACACTGTCTGGGATTGTCACTTGCATCGTCTTAACATTCAACCATTTTGTTTTCAGTCGCAGATACAGTACGTTAATCTTCCTGAGGATTTCTCAAACATGAGAAACTGGCCACACCACATATATCTGATCTCTACGGATTCAACTGTTCTCTATGTGGGGTGTGAAATGCTCAGTGTGTTGACACAGTTGCATCTCATGAAAGTAATTCAGAATATGCATTTCAGAACAGGAGCATGTACATATCCATGATAACGTTGCACATTTCATTTGTAGTCAAAGACCGTAATAATAAACCAATAGTGTCCTTAAAATTGTTAAGAACTTATGCATCTGAGCCAGATAAGGGTAATTAAAATCCCTGGTGCAGACTCTGTCCTCCTGAGGGGTGGCACATTGTTTCATCCTCCCATGAATGTCCTATGGTGGAGTGCAGGGGTCCAGAACTGATCCTTGCCAAAGGAAAAAGTGCATCTGGATGTGTTAGTTTTTGGTAACTTCCCCAGGCCACTATGTGCCAGCCTTATCATTATCAAGGATAAGGCTGGTGGTGATATTCTATAATTTTCTTATTGTTAACAAATACCATGAAAGCCAAAACCAGCAGTTTGTGTTGGTCCATCTGTCAATACTTTCTGACTTTCCTTTCCCTTCTGCCAAAATTGGGTGACCAAAATACAGTTTCTTTCTTTTTAAAGGCTCACGAACAACAGCTGGGTACAGCAATCTTTAGTAAACATTACTCAGAGAGGAAATAGTGCATTTTTTTGGGAACTGTTTGAATGATACACATTTGCTGTTTGAGTGCAGAATGAGCTCAAAATTCTGTCCCTTTTAAAAAACAATAGAGAAAATCAAAGCAGCAATGGCTGAAATATCCTGACTTTTAGTCCCTTGTATGGGTCAAACTCCAAAACATTTGATCCTACATTTCCCATAATACAGTTTGCATCTTTCATTAGCCTGTCCCTGAATGGATTACACTGGTACCTCTTATGAATTTGTAGTTTCCAAGTCCAAACTGAGGTGCCTGGATGATGTCACTTCAGTCATTCTTTAGACTCGATAATATGACATTAACAAATTGACTTGAGGGGGAGTGCAGACTGGAGAACACCATAGCATGATTGAAGGCATTATATTCTTTCTTTAAACACAGTACATCTCAGGGCTTGATATTATGCCTTTTCATCCACTTGCCAGATTACCAAACATACTTGTCTGAAATTTAGGATTTGTCATTATAATGTAACAATGTACAAAACCACAACCACAACCATAACCCTAACCCGCAATTTTTAATGTATAAAACACAATAAACAGGTAACCTACGGTGGCCCTGAAGTGCAAAACGCTAACGCAAAAGAGAAAACACGACGCAAAAAAGAAAACACAAACGCAAAAGAGAAAACACGAACACAAATGAGAAAACACGAACGCAAAAGAGGAAACACGAATGCAAATGAGAAAACACGAACGCAAATGAGAAAACACGAACGCAAAAGAGGAAACACGAACGCAAATGAGAAAACACGAACGCAAATGAGAAAACGCTAACGCAAAAGAGAAAACACGAACGCAAAAAAGAAAACACAAACGCAAAAGAGAAAACACGAACACAAATGAGAAAACACGAACGCAAAAGAGGAAACACGAACGCAAATGAGAAAACACAAACGCAAAAAAGAAAACACAAACGCAAAAGAGAAAATACGAACGCAAATGAGAAAACACGAACGCAAAAGAGGAAACACGAACGCAAAAGAGGAAACACAAACGCAAATGAGAAAACACAAACACAAATGAGAAAACACAACAACATTAACTCTAACGGAAGAGGTAGGTACCTTCGGGTGGCATGACTTGACGCTGATTGGACGACTCCTGAACAATCCAGCTTCCTTTAAACGACTCTTCAGTGTACGCAAACTTATTTTAATGTTGTGAAAAGTTGACAGCATATCTAGTATGACGTCATATGTATGCCCGGCATCAAAGTACTCTTTGATAATACCAACTAAGTCTGAATCACCAATCGCGCTCATGTTTTGAAACCGATGCGTTGAGGTAGGTTTACTTCCTGGTAAAGAGACGGGCAGTGACGTTGTCCAATCTTGTGTTCTCTTTTGTGTTCGTGTTTCCTCATTTGCGTTCGTGTTTTCTCATTTGCGTTCGTGTTTTCTCTTTTGCGTTTGTGTTTTCTTTTTTGCGTTCGTGTTTTCTCATTTGCGTTCGTGTTTCCTCTTTTGCGTTCGTGTTTTCTCATTTGTGTTCGTGTTTTCTCTTTTGCGTTTGTGTTTTCTTTTTTGCGTTCATGTTTTCTCTTTTGCGTTCGTGTTTTCTCATTTGTGTTCGTGTTTTCTCATTTGCGTTCGTGTTTCCTCTTTTGCGTTCGTGTTTTCTCATTTGTGTTCGTGTTTTCTCTTTTGCGTTAGCGTTTTGCACTTCAGGGCCACCGTAGGTAACGGTGAAATGGCTGGGACAATTCTAAGTTAAACATTGCCCAAGCAAGCCAAACAAACTAGCTGGCCCCATACCCCAGTACACACACACAATAAAAAAAAAGTCCAATTTTTGACAGGCTCCTCCATCCCCTGCCTAAATGCCCATGGGTTGAACCCAGGCCTACACTGTCTTTGGCAGGTGGTCCATTGCATTTGCACTACAGCTTCAGTGTTAACCTTCTCCAGTGGGGGCCCTTCCACTGAGAGAAACATCATCCTCTGCAGCTGAAGGGAGGAGAGACTTGACCTCCATTCAGTTTTCACTCTCCTCATTGTTGAAAACCCATGCTCACACACTGCTGTGTTTACTGGAACGATAAAGGTGCACCTCCTTAAAGGGCAGCCATTGGGCGCTGTGAAGATTGGACCGTTTCAGCACCTTTTCCTCAAGTGCCTCAGCAATCACTTGAAGCTCACTGGCAGCCTTGGGGAAGTAGTGATATTGATCATAGAGGTTCTTTAACATCATCTGCATTTCCTCCATCTTGAGGTGGGTTTTGATAGTTCTGACAACCCCAACCTCTAATCAGCAGGCAACGCAGAGGATGGAGACGAGATGGTTCATCTTCTGCTGCAGACAGGCATGCACGTTAAACTCTGCCCCAGTGCTGCCAAACCCCACCAAATGCCCCTTCCAATCACTCATGCCAGCTTCCGTAAATGCTGAAAAAAAAAATCATTATAGTGTAAAGAAACATTAACATAAGGGAAAAATTCTGATTTTCAAGACAATGTTTTATGCCATCATCACTACCTGCTTGGATAGCATCCATGCTTGACATCTTATAAGGACAAGAAAGCATTTACTGGCCCCTCCACTGATAGACAGCAAACATGGATCAGTTCATTCTCTAAAGTGGCACTGTCCATCACCCCAGCAATCTGAATGGAGATGCAACAAGCTTTTTTGATTTTTATTCAGGAGCTTTTCTGTCTATGTCATGAATGTCCACAATGAATCTGAACAATGGATAAAAGAATCTATTATAATATTATAGTGGATGTCATTTTAATCTTCATTATCAGTGTTTAATCCAGAAATGTGGCACTGGTAACAACCTATACATATGCTTTGTCAGACTCATAACAGTCTGGAAGTTTCCCTCCAGTCCTGTTGATGAGGCCATGAAATGTCCTCAACTGTGTGAATGGCAGCTCCTCCTTTGTCACATAATATGCAGTGTACATGATGTTGTGAGGTTGCTGTAACTAGGTAGATAGCAGATAGACTCACTAATATCAGTTAGCAAAGAAAAGAAAAATGAGAATCTAGTTAATGTAACAGTAATTTTACATCAACAATCATTCACTCAAGCCTCAAAATAATTTCATGGCAAGTAAATTTTATTTCAGCGTACATGTCTGCTTTCTTCGGGAACTGCTGACAGGTGATAAAGAACATCATGCCTTTCCCCTGGTCAGAACCAGTTTTGGGTGGCTGGAGGAGCATTTTAAAATAAAAACAAGATGGTCATTCCTTATTTCATTATTTGGTGTGTTTGAGATCATAGCTGCCGCACAGTCAGAAATGCAGTCTCTGATTGGTTGACAGTCTGAACCCAAGGCATCATGGATGGCTATCTGACACAGAGAGACAGATAAAGACATCACATTTATTTTTCAGTTTACCTGACCTGGGAAAGCAGACACACATTAATGTCGAGCCTTGCATCTGTCATAACCATGGACCATACATGATCATATATAATTCACATTCATAAATCCTTCTCACTCTAAAGGTTAAGTCACTAATTAATTCATGTTGTCACCACCACCACCACCACTATAGTGTGTGTGTGTGTGTGTGTGTGTGTGTGTGTGTGTGTGTGTGTGTGTGTATCAAAGGCTCCTCAGCACTCAGGCACATGGTCAAACCAGTTCAAAATATGAAGACTATTAGTGGAGGGACTTGGATGGGAAGAATGTAGGAATGCTATTATTACACTTTTCCCTCCTGGTTGTTGCCTAGTTATAGATGATAGCAGTCAACAGTGCAGCCTCAGTGGCAACAGAAAGTGTGTGGTTTTCTGCCACACTGTGTCACTGTTGCTTAAATTTTAAAGGCACTGTACAAACTAAATTTGGATTTATTATATTGAAGGTCTTTTTTTCTCAATTTATATTTCCATTTTTATTTAGCACTTTGCTTTGTCTGTTTCAACATGATTGTTGTACATTAAATAGTCTTCATCAAATGTCAGAAAAAACCTGATGATGATTGAGATACTACACTGCGATGCTGCTTACGATGGTTTACAGGAACATATGTTGAACTAATGATAAAACATTATATAGGAATAATCACAGCTTTGTTTAATGGTCGTGCATAATGACAAAGTGGCAAGCTCTGGCACTGGAAAATGAAGCCAACGCAAAGTGTCAAAAGCTTCAGTTCCTTGAATGGCCACTTGAGCATGGTTCCAAAAGTTAGTCAATCCCCATAGACCCACATATTAAAGTGCTCAACTTTATAGGAGAATGAAATATGTTTGCAGTCTGATCCAAAAACCAATTTTGGTTAATGTCCCCATTCATTACAACTGTATGCGCCTCAGCTCCACTCACACTCCACCTCTTTGCCCATTTTTGGATTAGCTGGGAGTCTGGTGAGGAACTGCCAAGATGGTGATGGCCAGAGCCAACTTCACTGAGCCTCACAATGACTATTTAGAAACCTTTGGGCGATGTCACAGAGATGACATCCATGTTTTTTTCTACAATCTATGATAATTATTCAGGTGAATGTAAATTACTTGTGTTCACATTTTTGAGAAATTACAATTAAAATATTCAAGAGAGTACCTCCAGTGAAAAGTTGATAATTTGTGGATTATTTAGAGTAAACAACAACAACAACACTGTGTGTGGGACATTAATGGTATTTATTTATTTATTTATTTTTAAGCTGTGAGCTCCATTATTTATTTAATTCCATTGTATCATGGTGTAGGCAGACAGATTGTGATGCTATCAGTTTCTGAGCTAAGTGCAGAAAACAAAAATACCTGCACGACTAAATACCACAAGAGTCAAGAGAGAAATTATGTTTCTTTAGGACTTTGGGTGAACACATCTTTTAATTAGTAAAGAAAAGACAGCACATTTTTATCCCCAGATACACTGATGAGCACAGTAATTGCAATAACCAAAACAAATCCATGGGGTATGAACAGCTTCTCACAGTGGAACATTACAAGCATAACCAAAATTAAAAGCTATTCAGAACCTGTGCCCCCACCTCTTTTTGCACATGTACACACATACACATGCACACACACATGCACCTCCATCTCTCTAATGGCTGGGTTGAATGTAGAGTCCACCTACACATTTTCCTGACTCATTTGTACTGTTGCTCCTGGAGAGCTGCGCTGAGAGGTGCAGAGTGGGCTGCAGCTGCAGTGTGTATGCAGTGTTTAAGTGTGTACATGTGTACCTGTCTATGAATGTGTGCACACATATCCTTTTGGCATTAAATGTAGACAGGTGGTGGGCTTGTCTAGTGTCAGCTCAGGCAGAAAATACACAAAAAAACTGAGGATGCAACAGATGTATCGTGCCTCTTATATTTCAGCACATGCTAAAACTGTCAAGGGTTTAATGAAATAGCAATGCTCTCCTGTCAAAACCCATGTCAGTGGACAGGTTGGCAGGTTTGATTGTTTTCGATGAAATCAAAAATGGCAAAGCACTCTCCAGAAACCCTTGATCATTTCTCCGATTGGGAGTGCTGATTAGTGGCTGGGATTTAGCTACTCCACAGTGACTAAGCTCCCCTGCCACGCCTGGCTTCCCCTTGCAGATTTTCACAATCCCACCCCCCAGTGAGGAGCAGGTGGCAGCATGTGGGGGATAAGCAAGGTCTGTGGCTGTGAATGCTGCTTTCACCATCAGTAAATCTCATATCACCCCATCAGCCATGCCCTGACCAACCCCAAACAAACCAGCTATTTATGATGGCTACTGACCTGAAATGACTGACTAAAATTACAGGACATAATGAATCTGATTGATGACTTTGACCAGCTAACGTACATCAAGAACCTCAACAAAGCCAGGCTTACAATGCAACCATCCTCAGTGTCTTGCTTCAGCAGTTTAGCATCATGCCAGCATCCCCTCCATGACCCCATACAGTGGCTGCCCAATTCACATACTAATGATGGCTCAGTCTTGTTACTGACACTGACCAAGGCCTAAAATTATTATTGTGATTATTGTGCAGCCGTATGGTGTCAGAAATAGATCCATGGCTGTGTGTGGCAGATGTGGCCTTGATCACAACATGTTAGAGTGTGCAGCATATGAGAACCCCACTTTGCTGTGTGTGTGCGTACTCACACATCTTTAATATCCATGTTTTGGCTTATATAAAGTGATATTATAGTAAATAATGAGAGTGTTAATTTAACCAGTGAAAACCTTAATGAATTATTCACTGTCCACCTTATTTTCCTTTTGCTGATTTTGTCTGTTCTTTGGTGCTTTACAGGTATCATACTGTCGGTTTATTAGCGCTTTTGAAAAAACTTAACTGCTGCTGTTCAAAGTTGAAAGCTGCAGAGTTGGTCATATTCTCTGTGGGTAGTACAGCCTTTTGCATGAATTAAATCCACTGCTAATACTAAAATACGAATTATTGTAACTTTAACATTTCTTTCAGTTGACTATTTTTTCTTTTTTTTTTTGGTAAGAATTAATGCAAGATTAATGTCAGGTGTCAGCTGCACATATTTCTATAAATGTTTGCTAAAGGAATTAATGCATTAAAAATATTTTAGCTGCACCTCTGAAGCTAAATCCAGATAGTGAACAGAAGTGAACAAGTGAGTGAATGCAGCTTCTGAATGATCATGCTTCTCAGTGGCATTAGGTTTCTGCCAGTCCTGTTAGCTTATATTATTGGTCATTGAAAGGAAAAATTATTGAAGAAACAGCAACAAAAGAGCTGTAAAGTGAGTAAAAATGGCAATGAGAAACAGTTTAGCATTATTTTAAAAAGTTATTTTCCAAACAAATGAGAACAACTCTAACCGTAGTAACTGTAAACAGCAAAGGTGACGAAAGCTAAATGTCATTGAGGAAAATTTGATTATGACTAATTGTGATTTCAACTAATATATATGTTCACTGAAAGTCTAAAACTAACACTAAATCAAAATCAGGTGGCAAAATTCACACTGATGACTAGATAAAATCTAATCTCTTTGGACGCTAGAACGATTTATTGCATCCTAACAAGGACTTTTAGGTGTATTCCCAACACTGTTGCCCAATCATTCAATCAATCAATCAAACTTTACTTGTATAGCACCTTTCATACATAAAAATGCAACACAAGGTGCTTGACAAAGGATAAAAACATGATAGTACAAAATAGAACACAACCACACAGACACACACACATACACCCACCCACCCATGATAGTGCAAAATAGTACACAAACATACACACACCCACCCCAACGTAGCTGTCGGTATAATAACTTCTAATTCCTCATAATTTCTCCAATTCCTAATCACTTTAATGACTTTTATTGTCTTTCTTTTTATCAACAACAGAACACACTAGCCTGTTCTGATCTTCTAACAACTGCAGCATACCTGCATTACGGCTCCCTTTCAACACAAGAGGATGGCATGAGGAATAATGGCCTGTTGTGAAATGAGGCGGAAATGTAGCTTTTTACTGGTCATGACCCATAGGCTATAAAACAGCATTTGAAAGTGTTGTGGGCAGACACCAGGCTATGTAAAATCTTGTCATCAGCCCAAGAAATGGGGTAGAGCAAGGTGTTCCTATTTTAACATAGGAAATGAACTACTGTGTGTTGATTATGGGGTGGTGTGAAAACAGTTTAACATCAGACACTGGAGGTAATAGAAAGTGACCCCTCTCTTCACCTTGTGACCTCTGAACTCCACTTAAAATGCCAGTGACACTGAAGATGTCTGTATCAGTAATACATCACCACAATACATATGTAATACATAAAATCATCAGTCATGTGATTTTCTCATATTGATGGATTGATGTGTGATATATCCACAGTTGAAAATTTTCAATAATTGAAAGGTGACATGATGCCAGTAAACTATCAAAAAATAAAGTCCTACTCAAAAAAGAATAATTTTCCTGTTTTAATTCATTACTTTCTAAAAAAACAAGGAGATATTTAAGCCATCCTGTCCTTGTGCATTTTATAATAGACATAGCTTTCATTCTTAACATCTCTTTTGTCTGGATTGGCAGATCTTAACCCCAAACATAGTTCTAATACCAGCTTTACCTATCTACAGCCTGAACCAGAGATGTCAGGAGCCATATGGAGATGAAAGTATTTAGTCCTGCACCATGAGCCCTTTAATGTTAGAGACTTAATAAGTGAGTTGAAGTGCTTTGCGCTGTACACTTGAATCTGTAGTAACATGATTTAATCATTATTAAATTTCACTCAATAGTACATATCATTCCTGATGTTTGTGATGTTTGCCTTGGATTGAAAAGTTGCTGTCAGGTCAGGTGTGAAGAGAAATTAAGTCAGTACATCACAGCGGTGACCATCAGTTATCTTGGACGTCTGTCTGCTCTTGTTCATAAGACCATTAATGTCATAAAAGAAAAAGTCTGTTCAATTATGTATGTAGATCCAACTGAACACCCTTTTGGCTTGATGCCATATGTGGAGAAATGTGGACTTTTCCAAATCCCTGTAGAAGGCTGACAGTGGGAGCTTCATGATAAACAGACAGACAGACAGACAGACAGACAGATAGATAGATAGATAGATAGATAGATACATAGATACATAGATAGATTGATAGATAGATAGATAGATATTTCCAGTTGATGAATAAACAAAATTAGGTTAAAATAAAGTAAAACTATAGCCACAAGCAGCAATTTCGAGTTCAAGCCCCTTTTCATTCAACAGAAGGAAGCAGCTCAATCAACCAACATTAAAGCTGCAAGCAAGAAATGGCTTTCAGGCTTCACAAAAGTGACAAAGTTACTTAAGCTCGTTTAATTCTGTTTAAAGGACTGAGACCAATCACACACTTGTTTCATCATTACAAGCCCTGCAGCATTTCAATAATTGCACACTCAAAATTCCACCATTTGTCCCCCCACCATTTGTGATTTGAACGAATCTGCGTGTATGTTCAGGAGATAGCACAGGTTGTCTCTAGTGAGTTGGCCAAGGGCATCTTGAGTTATGAGTAAATATGTGATAGGCCATGCGCACTTGCACCAATCGATATATGGAACTGCAAATAGACTTCAGAGAGAATAACAAGAGTAAGTGCCCTAACGCAACTCTCTGGTCCAACTGGACATAGGTGCTACAAGACAGTGCTAGGAAGTAATGTAAAAAGTGCATAGAGTCGGCTGAGAGGGTTATTTATTTATTTTTTTGTAATGAAACAAGCTGTTCAGTAAAGAGCTTGGTCTTCAGTCTTTTTCTAAAGATCGAGAGGGACTCTGCAGAACGAATGGAGTTTGGTAACTCGTTCCACCACCGGGGAACCACAGAGGAAAAGAGTCTAGATATAGTCTTGGAGCTTATTGGAGGTGGCAGCACCAGGTGCCTTTCCTGGGCGGAGCGTTGTGAGCGGGAGGGAGCATAAACCTGAATGAGGGAGTTGAGGTAGGTCGGAGTGGTTTTGGTGGCAATTTTGTATGCAAGCATCAAGGATTTATACTTAATGCCGGCAGCAACTGGGAGCCAGTGGAGAGATATGAACAGTGGAGTGACATGCTCTTGTTTGGGCTGGTTAAATACCAGGCAAGCCACTGCATTCTGTATCACCTGCAAAGGTTTTAACGAGCATGCCGGGAGCCAGCGCCACCGTCTGGCCAGTTGGACTCATATTTTTTAATATGAACACTTGCACATCATTTCAAGTTATTTGCTGTTTTAGTCTGTCAAGCTCATTCCAGCTCATGGTAATCTGAGCCACTGAAGCAGAAAAAAAAAACAAAAATAACAAAAAAAACAAAAGATAAACTGGGGAGTCTGCCCCTTTGGTGCTTGAAGTATAATGAATGCAATCAGATGCACCAAAAACCCCAAAACACACAAGTTACACAAGCTTCTGCAACATGCTGTCTCAAGAGCAGCGCCATACTGAAAATTCAAAACAGGCAGAACCAGACTACCAGACTTTTAAATCCAAGCAGACACATACGAGCTACTTTTTTTTTTTTTTGAAAAATCACCTATATCAACATCATATACTCAGTTGCTCTGACCCCTCAGGCCCCTTGGCCCTGAAACAGTCCACTTACATTTGATGCATCCACACTGCCAGCCACCTCTAATGAGTACTTTAAACACAACTCTCCCTTGCCCTGTCAATCCTTGCTGTTTAGAGTCTGTTCTGAGAAACCAACTGTAGTAACAGTGACTCTAGCCAACATGGGTTCTCATTACAAAAGCTCATCTAAAGGTGGCCACGAGATGTAGGATTTTTGTTCGCACACTGCCCAATTGATGTAAGCACTAACTATGCCACAATCCGCTGGGACACTAGTTACTTGTTTAGCTGTGCTTTCAAGTGGTCTTTGTTAACTTGTGCTGTCGGGAAATATCGTGTGACAAGGTTATATTAATCAGATGTTAGTGTTCAGATCATCAGCCATCAGTCACTGATAAAAACACCACTTCAAGAGAACCAATGGAAAAGAAACAGGGAGGTTTATACCCCTTTCACACTGGACAAAAAACCCTACAAACACCCACTAACATCTTTTGTCTTCAGCAGAAAAGGGTATGGCATTCAGTCCCAGGTCAAATGACTCTGGCAGTAGTCATGGGGATTTATCGACTCAAGCTCCAATTGGCAGTGATGAAAACACCCAGGTGGTGATGCTGATTTTCAGCCCTACCAATGTGATGGTATGACACACGTTGAAGTTACAGACATTAGCCCAAAAATAGCAACAAACATTATTGTTTTTAAAATCTATGAGAACAGTGTGCAAAGGTAATTTTGTTCTTCGCATTGCTAAATGAAACACTGGCAAGACAACAGGGTGGGAGAGCTTCTTCTAGTTTGTGGGGATCACCCATAGAAACTGCTAACTCAGTCCACCAAACTGCCTGCTCTCTGTGTGGATCCTTTTTTGGTGATCATAAATCCTTTTTACTATTCAAATTGTCCATTGTCTGTGGCCTGCATTTGGAGTTCAGCTAATTTCTCCAGCCGTAACAAGGCTTTGTTGATCCATCCATTCACCCCAATCCTCCTCCTTCATCTGTGGACTCACTAAATAACAAGGTCCTTTGACTACCTCCTCTGCTACTGTCATAATCTCTACAGTTGCTAGAGGACTATGTCACTTGAAAAGTAAGCATTTGTCATTTTTAGGCCACTTGCTGAAACAATTGATCTGAACTTCTATTGTTTTTCTTGGGAGAACAGTCTTGCTCCTGGTGACATTGGTATTCAAATTAGCAAAAACAATGATTAGCATTAACTAAAAATTATAAAACATTTGTTGAAGGTTTGCATAGATTCAGTAAGAGATTTGTTTTTCTTGTAAGTTAACAACTGGTATTTTATCAACCTGGAGACAGATCAAAAACTGTACTAGGTGTTGAACCAACTGTCTAGCTGTGGACAATTTAATGACTTTTATTTGAAGGATCTGGTGTACGGTCCATTCATTCCATCTTGACTTTTATATATGTTGCTGCATTTTTCTGCCATTTATATCATATGTGGACCTTTAATTTAAAATTTTGTGTTCCCCTGATATAAATGGCCAAGATTAGGGTTACAGTCTGCATGCAGGCCCAGCTGTGTGAATGTGAAATTGAGTGTTGCTGAATGAGAACATAGAGCCTTGCTTTCTACTCCTTGATAAAGACGTTTTATAACATAGTTACTCTCTCTTCACTCTGACCTGGCTTCTGTTTTTCCATCTCTCTTTTTCACTGCATTGCTTAGCACAGTAAAACAGATTTGCTCTGCACTGCTTTAGTCCTACTATAAGCCGCTAATGGCTTCCAATTGAGAGGGAACACAGACTTTTTATATTCACTACTGTAACATTTAATTGGCCCTTCTATGCTGACACACCTCCTCATGACTGTTTAATGCATGTTGAGGTGTTTTAAGTGTTTAGATAACAATGGATTCTGTTTTACCTTAATGAATTTTAAGACACTTGAACCTATATTTTTGCAGGACATGCATGCATTCTGTAATAGTCTTCTTCATGCTTGTTTGAAAGCTGTGGCTGCTGACATGTGTCACCTAGTCTTTACTGAAATTTTGCAGTTAGCTTCAATGATTATGTTTGTTGAAATATTAAACATGCATTCAAAGATGTTTTTAATAGAGAGATCAGTTTCTCAAGATCAGAATAGAACTAAAGAAAGGTAAGAAAGAAATAAGTATCAACTGACAACATAATTTTAATTTTAATTTTAAGATAATCTTTAATGAGTTATAAGGGAATATAACACTGCAAAGTCTGGTAGAATAATTAAATCATTTTTACCTGTTCGCTCTGCTGTTTGAACCACAAGCTCAAAACGCAAGATGCTGTTTCACATAAAATGTTGTTGAATATTACTTTGTTGTCGCAGTGAGGAAATAATTATTTTTTTTTAACACATGCAGGGTAAAGTAAAGGTTTCTTTAAAAGTTCCACACCCCAAGGGCTTTATTTATTTTAAGGTATTGTCTGCCATTTTGTATAGCATACCATCAGTTTTTAGACTCATTTTCCGACCTTTCAACCATCTTAGAGACATCCAGATATGAGATTGCTAATCTCAAGTAACTGTAAACAAAAATCATGGTTCAGTACCTACCTTGGTGTTGAAGCTAAGGTTCGGTATGTTTTCAGTGCAGTTGGGAAAAAAAACCAAAAACAAATATAACGTTAGAGGAAATATGTAGAGCTAATGAATACACATTTACCTTTAATATAGATTTATTGTACTTTTGCTGAAGTTATTCTCCATCATTGTCTACTTACATCAGACTGACAATGTGTGCCCAAAGGCAGACATCATCCTGATTATATGCTTGTTCTGCTGCAACTCCCTCAGAGCGTGAATGGGGAAAATAAAGATTGTTGGAAACACTGACATGATTATTAATTTTCGCAGGCACGGCTGGTGTGTACAGCAGAAACAATGAGCAGTGGAATCTGTCATGTTGATATGTTGATATAGCCAGTCACACTATACAGATGTTGTCAATGACATAACATTATGTTTATGTATATCTTGAGTATGTGATATGTTATGACTGCCTGGCAACAGACACAGAAAGATGTCAATTATAAACTGTATTGTTATCAGCTCCACTGAAACACACACAAAAAATGAATTTTGAAAGAAAGTTGGGCATGATATAGCATTGCATCACCCTGCTAAGACTAAGTAATAGTAATTGATTAACTGACCATACCATGCTGGAAAAACACATACAACTCTGTAATAATACATACCCCCTAATACATACATACCCTGTAATAATCATTTGTTGACAGAGAAGGCAGAAACACAGCAGTTTTTAGTGATAACCTAGTTAATATTGATAAGCTGTAGATATTACCACTGAACCAGCTGACACAGCACTCAAAAGCAAGACGCACAGACAGGTCTAAAAGTCAGAAATCCAAAACTTCACTTGCATGAAAGGTTTGGTACACAGGGGATCAGTCAGAACAAGGCAATCAAATATAACAAGGACTGGGCAAAGGCAACCCCAAAAATAAGGCAGTAGTCAAACACTAGGAAAAGTTAGACAAGAAAACTATGGCTGGAATGCCGATACAAAGGTGATCTAAGATGATCTAACAGACAGAAGGGGAGATGAAGACCAAATACACACAAGGGGGTGAAGTAATGAGACACAGGTGTAACACAGTAGGGCGGAGGTAATCACAGAAGTGAGAGACAGGAAATTAAGTTTCTGTCACAAGGAGACAGGTGAGTTCATCAAAATAAAACAGGAAATGGTGATAATAATCATAATAACAAAGTTATTGAAAACATGACCTTTAATACACAGAACAAGACCTCACAGTACCCTCGACCCCCTTGATATGGATGGCTGAGGTTGTTCAGGGTTGCAATGATGGAAATTCTAGATGAGGTTAGAAGCGCAGATGTTGCTGGCCGAAACCCAAGACCTTTCCTAGGGACCATACCACTCCCAGCCAACCGGGAACCATGACAGAAAAGAGCCAGGAGGCCCTTGTCCATGAGCTGCAGGGAGGGGCGTTGCGGGTTTGGAGGCAGGTCCCAGTGCACTCTACTGGCTTTACACAAGCCACATGGTAGATGGAATGAATCCTCATGGACCCAGGCAGATTTCACCTTACTGTAACTGGATTGATGACCTTAGACACTGAGAATGGCACCCACAAACAATGGAGCCAACTTGCCAGACTCAACTCAGGGGAAGATCTTGGGTGGATGGCCACACTTGGTAGGCTGGGCACAATGGCTGTCAACCACCTTTTTATAGCTGGCTGAATGTCTTAAAAGGGACTGACATGTCCATTGCCAGGTGCTGTGAAAATGTCAAACAAAAGACTGGGCTAAGGGGACACTGACCTCAGTCTTAAGATCAGGAAACAGTGGTGGCTGGTAACTGTAGGCATATTCCACCCAGATGTTTGCTCCAGGAGGTGGGATTCTGCAAGACAATGCACCTCTAGTCTTTATGAACAAAAAATAAGGTGATCTGTGAAAATTTATAAAAGCAAGCACCTGAAATTACAAGACGAACTAAACAGTGCAGCAACAAACTGACAGACCAAACTGAAAATTTGAAAAGTGACAGTAAAGACAATGCCGAGCCAAATGGTAAAGGACAAAAAGCAGACTCAAATCAGTGTGATCCTACAAGAACTTAAAGACTCCTGAAAAGAAATCCAACAGTTCTGAACCAAAACAGCAAGACAATTTGAAGAACTCTGAACAAACTTGGGCAACATGGAAGGGAGAGTAGATGATGTGGAGATACAAATTGCCAAAACAGACAGACACAGCTAAGTTATTGATACATGTGGTACAACCACAAAGAGAATTAAATAAGAAATATGAAGATCTGGAAGGCTGAAGCGGCAAAGAAAATATAAGAACACATGGAATCTGAGAGGGAGTAAAGATGAAAATCTAATTGGAAATATGATAAAGGGGAACCTGGGCATCTTGGGAGATGTACAGATAGTCTGAGCATGCTACTCCATGGCTCTAAAAGAAAAGGTGGACACAAGACCAAGATCTTTCATAATTTGCTTTTTAAACTACAACATATGCAGAAGAAGAAGAAGAAGAAGAAGAAGAAGAATCGGGGGGAGACATTCCCCTTTATTTGTCACACACACATGCGAGCACGGTACACGAGGTGAAATTTGACTTCCGCCTTTAACCCATCCTGGTCGTCCCTCCTCCGCGGCAGACCAGGAGCGGTGGGCAGCCAGACCGGCGCCCGGGGACCCATCTTCGGCGTCACCATTGGTCAGGTGGTGATCTTCTTGCATGTTTTTAGTGGGGGTATATATATATATTTTTTTGCCAGCAGGTCCTTAACATAGCATGAGCAAAGAAGGAGATATACAGTACATTGACAAAACAAGAATCATTTTTGATCAAGACTATCCAGCCTCCATCCAAAAAGGGACAGCCAAATGCTTACCAATATGAAGCAAACTGCATGAATAATAATATAATATAATAATATATTTTCAGTCAAAATTGTACATTTGTCCATGACCACTCTAAATCAGAGGGGAGAGAACAATATATGACAATACAGGACCTAAAGAGATATAAACAGTCTTCTTAAATAACTTGTCAGATCAATGAGAGAAAGGAAACCCAGTAGTATTTACTTTATTCTGCGTGTTCTAAAATTGACTGAAAAATCTATCTTTAGGAAATCTGAGGTGTGTAGCCTATTAAAGATAAGATGCTTCCAGTCCTGAGGATGGGCAAGACTGGCAAGTTTAAAGCAAATGATTAATTACTGTATTTCTTGGAGGGGTACAACTGTGCCTCATGCTCAGCACATAATGGAAAATGATGTAGGAGAATAACCTACATAGACTAAGGCTGAGACAAAATGGCACTGATATACTAGAAGGTAATTAAATGAAATTAGGGTAAAATAATAAACAATTACTGGGTAGAGAGGGGACTATTCCTATTTTAAATGTCCCCAACCCTAACCGTAAACCTAAGTCATTAAAATAATAGCCTCTGAAAGTTAAGGCAATCTTAGGCACTGATCTAAATCTTAATATGTGTCCAATAGTGGACATACAAAGTAACAGACAACACAGTGCAATTCAGACAGCTATAGTATGAAAAGAGCAGAGACTCGGTTGCTTTTTTATGTTTTATGACCTGACGCTGAACAGCAGTGAGGACGAAGAGCTGGTTAGTGGTGAGGTCAGGAGCCCCACTTCTTTCTTGTGGGGGCCACCTAGGGGGCAAAATCAGGAATGGGACATGACTGGAGGCAAGGAGGTTGCTGGCTAACTAACTGAATGGCTGCAGCTGGCAGGAGGGCGAACAAGCCAGTGGCTACCCAACTTGGGCTGGAGCTAGCAGGAGGCTAGCAGGCCAGTGACTAGCTGACTTGGGGGCTGGAGCTGAAGGGAGGCTAGCAGGCTGGTGGCTAGCCGATTCAGGGGTTGGAGCTAGCAGGAGGCTAGGAGGCTGTGGGTTAGATCGCTGGGGAGCTGGAGCTGAGCCTTGAGCTGATAGCTGGGAACCTGGGACTGAAGGAGGGCTAACAGATCCCATGCTTGGAGCAGAATAGGAGGCATTAGAGGAATTCAGATTCTCCAGCCTGGCTTTAAGACGATCAATGCCCCTTATGCTTTCAACACACATGGAATTTCCCAAAACCAGTGCTGAGAAAAAATGATTGGGTCTAGCCTATCCTTGGGGTCTAAAGCCTTGTTCACAGAAGTGAACAAGTAGTCCATAGTGGATGCCAAGTTTACCTCCTCCAAGCAGAAATTTATGTCTGGTAGGTGCATGTTGGCTAGTTTGTACTGTTGTAATTATTAAATGGAGGAACAAGAAGTAGAACCAGAATGGAGGCCAAAAAAAAGGTAGATCTAGTGCAATTCGACAAATGTATTAAAATAAAATGGAAACTAACAAAGACTTATAGAAGGGGAGGCAGGTGAGGTGATCAAAACCAAAAGTAATCACTCCATAAGACAAACAAAATCCAACAAAACGAGGACAGAGCTAAATAATCCAAAAATAATCAAAGTCCAAGGGAAAAACAAAGCAAAAGTCCGAAAACACAGGAAACCCAGGGAAACAATTACGAAAAGGCTGGAACTCTTCACGCCATATGTACATGGAACGAACTGGTAAAGACTGCAGGCTTCAATAAACTGGGAGGGAAAACTAACGAGGCACAGGTAAAAACGATCAGCTCACGTAAAGTAAAACTTGACACATAAGGTAAACCTTCAACATAAAATAGAAAATAACAAAATTAAACAAACCAGATCATTCTATTGCAAGACAACATTTTCAACAATAAGAGAGAACAAGCAATTAAGAATTGTCTAGAAATAGGAGCAGAATTATGTCTTATGCCTCCTTTAAAAAGACGGAAAGGGAAAAAGAGGTTTTAGTATTGGAAAGCAAAATTAAATAGATGGTATCATAACCAAAAAAATAAAAACATAACAAGGACTCAGTACATCTGAATGAACTAAAGCAAACATGCAACACCCTGACTTACATAATTGATTTAAGGAAGTGGTGGAAATTTGTATTTACCAAACACAAATATTACAATAATGGTCTGAATGCTACAAAACCTGAATAGTCTCTCTATTCATGATATTGCAGAAAACATAGCAAATCTCAAAGTACCAAAGTTACAGATGAACAAAATATAGACCTTATCCAACCTTTATCAGAGGAAGATGTAAGGGTAGCACAAACAATACTTAAAGCAGGGAAATGTTCCTGTAGTGATGTATTCTCAGGACAGTTTTAGGAATTCAAAGACCAGCTCATCCTAGTTTTAAGTAAGACATTTAACTGGGCAATACAGCAAGGAATTTGGGCAGAAACATGGAACATATTCATAGTAAGCACAATTTAAGAGTTGAAGACAACAGAAGGAGATAGATGGGGTAACAATAGCAGATCAGGAACAAAAAAGTTGCATTATATGCAAATGACATTATTCTGTATATCAGAAATCTGAAGAGATCCCTCATTGTAGTATGTCAGGTTACAAACTGAATTAAAAAAAAAAATCACAGGCTGTGACTCAGTTTTGCTAACATTAAAAGTAACTTTAATGGAAATGTGGCCAAGAGAAAATGAAATACCTCAGCACTGTAATCCCCAAGGAGCTAGAACTTTTATTTAAAATGAATTTTGGGAACTTAGAGTCACATATATAACCAGAAAATGATACTACTGACATCTGGCAGTACAGTCTATTAGATTTTGGATGCAAAGAGGAACAGACAGGCAGGCACATCCAGAACACATGCACCACACATATGATATGGTATGATCAAATAAACAAATGCACAAAAAACACACACACCATTCTTCTGGAGCATATTTCCAGAACAGTGGTGGTGTTGATCGACAGCATGTGAGGAGGCTAGGGATTCTTCCACATTTGTGTTAGATAAAGTGACTGGTGTAAGTCACTTATAATGTATGTACTGTACATTAAAAGTACTGTAATGTACTTATAACAGCTTCTTTGTAGTCTGGCTGCTAGTAGTCTTAAAACCTGGCAGGAAGTGAAGGCAACAAGGCCTGATTTACAGCAATAGCTGGTCACTGGTCCAAGTGTCAAAGCTTCAGTGCTTTAGTGAGGGAATGCCTCTGTACACTGGTATGTACCTTTCTGTGCGTGTGTGTATGCGTGTGCACAATAGATGATATGTTCATTGAAAGCATGTAGGTTCATATCCAATCTCATAAACACAAAAGCAACAGTAAATCTAAATCTTGTGATTGTCTGTGTATTTATTGATCCTTCAGCTAAACCTTAACAGACAAATATCAAACAGTCAAGGGAACAGTACAATGCTCAGGCTGAGAATTGTTGTTGTGAGTTGCTGTAACCTCATGCCTCTGTCTGGCTCTGGTTGAAGTGCTGGCCCTAAGGCTGCCATATTTACCAGACAACATAACTGTGATCAATAAAAAGCCACTCAGCTAAGCCTGATGAGAATAGCAGGAAAATCCCTCTAAACAACTCAATAATATTGAGCCCTGACTGTCTGGTTGAATCCAGCTGCCAAGGCGTCATCACAAATATATTCTGATGTGTCCACAGACTGTATAAGACATGGACATAGTCTATGTGATGTCATTCATAGGTTTCTGGAGTGCCACTGTAAGGCTTGGTGAAAGTGGCTCCCACCATCGAAATCTTGCCAGTGTCTGCACAAAACTCCGAGTGAGTCCAAAAATGGAAGAAGAGGTGGAGCATGGGTGAAGCTGAGCAGGCAGATCAAGCCTGGTTGCTAAAAGTGAGCAGTTAGCTGTCAGTCAGAGCAACCACACCCATAATTATGCATGACTTTAAGCCTTAATATGATTTAAACAAGTTAGTTATAATAAAAAATCACCCTCCATATGTTTGTCATGAATGGGTAAATTAGCTGTAGAGACTAAAATAAACTGTTCTGTTTTTTAATTTCTGCTGTAAAGTTGGGCATTTTGATATGGTGGTGGTCTATGAGCATTGACTCATAAGCCTGAACTGGACTGGACTATGGAACTGGGATGTTTTTGTATGTCTCAGTTTTTGCATCTTTACTTCTACTTCTACTACCTTGCCTCAACGGAAGAAACAGCTGCTAATAAGTTTGAACTGACACATACTGCAAAATGAATCTCACAAATTCAGTCTTGAGAGCAATAGCAAAAACACATGCTTGAGAACTCTGTTTCTCCATTTTGTCAGCATGTTTTCAATCAATTGCCTTCCAAACCCAACATGAATTACTTTTCTATAGCCAGGCACTTTTCAGCCAACTGAAAAGTTCAGCCCATCTACAGTTTTGCTTTTCTGGAGATGGTCTGCATAAGACAGTGAGGTTTACTGATCAGGGAGGACATCCATATCAAAACAAACTGCCCAGCTTTAATTATTATTATTATTTTTTTAAAGGTTAAGGTAAATATTAGTTTGATTTATCCAATACAAGGGTCAAATGCTAATAAAGACTGTGCAATGTGTGTGACCGTTTGATTTCAGTTTCAGTACCCCACACTCTGAGGAGCTACAGTGAAGTGAATTATTGAGGGTGGTTGTAGGTGTACTGCAGGGATTCACTTGGTGGACAGACAGTGTTGCTTTCGAGTACACTCTAAATAAAATGCTGCAAAAGGCAAGTTTGGCCTTAAACAATGTAACCACAACATACTGTTAGCCTCTGACAACAGAAAAAAACAGTTGTTTAATTCCCTTTGAAAAATGTTCTTTGAATATAATGTAATTTTTTTATTGCTTGTACAAACCATTAAACAATTGTGAAGCTGAATGAATGAGTAGAATATCTAGTTTCTGGTCTTGTCACTTTAAAATTGAAATTTCTATTACATATGTGTAATTTATATTCACTGCAACAGCAAATAACGTACCACAATCAAGAACAGAGCAAAAATGGTTAATAAACAAACATTACGAGGACTGCCAGTAATGATTGGATAAATTAGAAATATGACCACTGCATATTTTAGGTTTGTGGACAATAACAGTATACATTGGGCAAAAACTTTGACTTATGTAATTTATAATCAATATGAAAATCTTGCACAAGGAAACTATGGCTGTGGAAGTGAAGAATGGTGTAAAAAAAAGAAAAAATACCATTTTGTCTTAACGAAGTGGTTTGGCCCAAATGCTGATTTCAGTGCATTAATACTGAATAAGATAGTCAGATCCAATATAGTTTAAAATTATATTTACTGTATCTACTAATCTAAATGCAAAACTACAATCAGCTATTGACCATCCTGCACCTGTTAGGTACAAAAAAAATCCTCAAAAACAAAAAACGCCATGGAGAAAACACAATATCAACCAACTCAAACGAAAGTGTCACAAAGCTGAACGGAGATGGAGAAAGACAAAACTTCATCACTGTGATATCTTATAAGAACACCTTCCAGAATACAATACAGCGGTCAGAAATGCCAGACCACTGTAATTAAACCACAGCTTAAAAAAGACAACTTAGATTGGTTTGATGCCTCTAACTACAGACCAGTCTCCAACCTGCCTTTTCTGAGTAAGATTTTAGAAAAAAAAAAAATGCTTTTAGACAGCTGAATGATTTTCTCTGTGAGAAGAGTGTATTTGAAAAATTTCAGTTCCAGTCTGGTTTTAGGGCCCAGCACAGGACAGAAACAGCTCTAGTAAAAGTTGTGAATGACCTCAGAATGGACAGTGATGAAAAAAAGCTGTCTGTGCTGGTCCTGTTAGATCTCAGTGCTTCATCCGTTACTGTAGATCATAATATTCTGCTGGGCAGACAGAGTACTGGTTTGGTCTCTCTGACACAGTTCTTAATGCTTCAGGTCTTATCTAACTGACACCTCTATGTGGCTATGGATGATTGCCCCTCTAATAAAATAGACCTGACGTGGTATTCTGCAGGGCTCTATCTGTCCAGCCTCTATATGTTAACACTTAAGATAAGACTTTATTGAACCCGCACAGGGGAAATTTAGTTGTTACAGCTTGTGGATGACTAAGAACTTCTAACAGTTAAATCAAGACGAAACTGAGATCCCTGCTATTGGTGCAAAAGTTGAGAGAGAACCTGTTTAAACATCTTACTAAACAACAAGGATCACGTCAAAAATCTTGGTGTTATTATTGATTCCAACCTAAATTTTGAACATCACATGCACACAACAACATACTAAAGTGTCATTCTATTATTTAAGGAATATTGCCAGTCAGACCATTTCTCTCCTAGGCAGGCATGGAAAAGTTAATAATGCTTTAATCTCCAGCAGGCTGGACAACTGTAACGCTGTTCTGTCTGGTGTATCTAAGAAAGCTATTGGTCAGTTACAGCCAGTGCAGAAAGCAGCAGCACATGTTCTGATGAGGACAGAGGGCCCACATTACTCCAATCATATTGACAGCAGCCTCAGCAAGGACAGCCACTTCCACTAGCTCCTGCTGAGGAATCCCGAGGCGTTCCCATGCCAGCCGAGAGACATGCCTCAGACCCACTTTGTTGGAGGTCCCTTAGTTTCTCTCCCGCTCCTTTTGAGTGCACTTTTTGTTACACCATTTGTGTTTAAAATAAATTGTATTTATTTTGATATCTGTTGCCATTCAGCTTAGCTCCCTCTTCACCACGACGGACTGTTTGAGTGCCTGCATCATTGCACCCGCTGGCTCAATCTGCCTACCGACTTCCCGTTCCTTCCTGCCCTCCCTTGAGAACAAGACCCCAAGATACTTAAACTCCTCCTCTTGGAGGAGGACCTCCTCACCGACCCGGAGCAGGCAATCCACCCTTTTCCGGCTGAGGACCATGGCCTCAGACTTGGAGGTGCTGATTCTCATTCCAGCTGCTTCACACTCGGCTGCAAGGTCTTGAGGACCACATCATCCGCAAAAAGGCAGAGATGAGATCCTCAGGTCAAACCTGACACCTTCCACCAGTTGGCTGTGCCTAGAAATTCTGTTCATAAAAATTATGAACAAATGTGACAAAGGGCAGCCTTGGCAGGGCCCAACCTTGATCGGGAACAGGTCCGACTTACTACTGGCTACGCGGACCAAACTCAAACTCTGTTGGTACAGGGACAAGATGGCCCCAAACACAGTCATAGGCCTTCTCCAGATGCACAGAGCACAAGTGGACTGGTTTGCCAAACTCCCACACTCCCTCCAGCACCCTAGCAAAGATATAGAGCTAGTCCATGGTTCCACGGCCAAGAGAAGTGTGATCACTCTGTAGTTGGAACACACCCTCTGGTCCCATTTTCTTAAAGATGGGGACCATCACCCCAGTTTGCCACTCCAGTGGCACTGCCCCCAGTGACCACGCAATGTTGCAGAGGCATGTCAGCCAGCACAGCCCTACAATATCCAGAGCCTTGAGATAGTCAGGGCAGATCTCATCCACCCCACCGCCGTGGAGTTGCTTAATTACTTTGCCGACTTCTGCCCCAGAGATTGGACGACCCTTCCCCAAGCCTCTAGGCTTTGCTTCCTCTGAGGAATATGTGTTGGTGAGATTGAGGAGGTCCTCAAAGTATTCCTTCCACCACCCGACAATATCCGCGGTTGATGTCAGTAGTTCCCCACCCCCACTGTAAACAGTGTGAGCAAATTGCCTCTTCCCTCAACTGAGGTGGCGGACCTCTTCGGAGCTGATCGGTAGTCTTCTTCGATGGCCTCATCGAATTCCTCCCACGCCCGATTTTTTGCCTCGGTGACTGCCACAGCCGGACAAAACTTGGCCCTCCAGTAGCAGTCGGCTGTGAAGGCTCGGCCACCAGGCGCTCGCTGGCAGGCCCCATCCCCAGGCCTGGCTCCAGGGTGGGGCCCCAGTATCCCTCCGGACAGGGTACACTGGTCCTTGCTGGTTTTATTCACAAGGGTCTTCTGAGCCACTCTTTGTCTGGCCCTTCACCTAGGACCAATTTACCTATGGAGACCCCACCAGGGGAAAAATACCAAAGGCAAATTTTCCCAACATAGCACCTAGGGTCATTAGGGCTCTCAAACTCCTCCACCACAATAAGATGGCAGCTCAGGGAGGAGCCTTTGTTAATTATGTGCCCAAAACTCAGGAACAGCTTCCCTGAAGATCTTCTGGGTTCTAAATCTGTTGTTGCCTTTAAATGAAATCTTACAACGCATCTAATTAACATTGCTTTCTTCTCATTTGTCTTTTCTTTTTTCGGCTGCTTTATTTTGTCTTATCCAGCTGTTTAATTCTACTTAAGTTATTTTATTGTTTTATCACACGTGCTATTTTTCCCCACTGTTGAGCCGCTAGTAAGCACTGCCCCCCCCCCCCAAGCTACACTATAAAATCCCTCGTTCACTATTGCCTTCAAGAACACTGCGATCATTTGTTTATTGTAGGGTCTGAGCAATAGCTGAAAGAAAATTGGGGATGCAGCCTTTGTCAGTTACAAATCAAACCTCTGGAACACACTAGCTGTAGATATCAGGGAAGCCAGCTCTCTTCAGCCATTAACTACCCACAACTTTCCTCATACATGCCTGACACTTCTACACTGCATGCATTCATATGCATTCTATGTACTCTATTTTGTTGCTACTATTCATTGGCTTTTATTGTCCACCTGATGTCATGCATTCTCTTTATAAAAAAGTGTGGTGTGTGTTTTGCTATCCCTCACAGCACCACGATGGGTTTTTTTTCTGGGGCAGATTCAGTCTGTGCCTGTCACAAATAATACTCAGTTAGGTTAAATCTGTGGGAGGTTGGCTGAAATAGGCTTATGTCAGGTAATCAGGACCAGTTTTGAATCTGTTTCTGTCTGGAAATTGGGAAGCTCTTTTATGCTTATTGTCTTCAGAGGCCTTGGCGCTGACTGGTAGAGTGTGCACACAAGGCAAGTTCTCTCCTTTTAAGTCTCAAATTGGCAACTGTCACTCTAGTAAAGGAATAAGAAGAGTGTGGAGACTTTTGATGCTTCTCTTTTCATCCTTAGTATTACTATTATTAATACTAATACTAATATATCAAATGGGTTTTATTGTCCAACTTATTTCTCATTAATTTTCTATCCTTGTTTTTATGCTCATTCCATGTCTATTATTTATGTCTATTATAATTCTACATGTAAAGCACTTTGAGCTTGTATGAAAGGTGCTATACAAATAAACTTTGTCATCATTATTATCATAAACAACAAAAACAGTTTTTGTGTATGCATTGTTAAATATTAATTTTAAATCGATTGTCAATAGATACAGGAATTTATGACTAATTTTCACGTTTAACAGACACATCATACTGGCAAAAATATATCTGCAGTGTGAAGACAGTGAAACCGGTCATGAGCTGTGGGTGAGACACTGCTCATGCTGCCTAGAAAGATGTTGCTGTGGTCCTGCTTGGTAACTGGGCATACCATAGCCAATCCATGAGTCTCTCCCGATCCTCAGCTGTGTCCTGTGCTGCTGTTTGGCTATGCTGGAGACACACAAGAAAGCTCTGTTATCCTTCTGTGTTCAGCTCTGAGTTCTTTTGTGGTTTGGAGTTTCACTCCAGTGTTTGTACTTTCACATATCAAACTTATTTTACTATTTACTGATATTTCCAGCCAATTCTGCTTATTCTGCTTCACATTAACAACTTCCCACAAGCAAACAAGCAAGAAGCTTTTATTGTGAAGAAGATGTGTTTATGACCAAGACAACAAACAGCTCTATAAAAATAAATCCAACCAAGCAAATATGGACATATTCTAGACAATATGTGACCAGCCACAAGAAAACCAGCAACAAGTCGGCCTGGCACAAGTTGTGTAAACAAAGAAAAATCAATTTTTCAAAAAAAATTAGTGATTTTCAATTTTTTGCAGAATGTGTAAGCTGAAAACATGAAGAAGCCACTCCATGTTTCAAATAACAGGACTGCGGGCCTTAAAACCATTAATTTTGTATTTGAATGTGGGATGCTTTAGAGGAAATTCCTGCTGGTAGCTCGGTCCTAGTTGGGGGTGTGGCGATTCAACAGTAAATTAGCATACTGGCTTTCTTTGGCTATTCACGTGCTTCTGTTCTTTTTTCGGCCAATCAGCTGCACATTAAAAGGGAACCACGTGGCTACGCTCCTGCATATAAAGTAGGAAGCTGCATGTGTTTTCATCATCAAATGAAGATGGACATGGAAAAACGCATTGCAGAAAAGCTAAATCGTGGCTGTTACAGCACAAATCTTTGGCAGTACTTCTTCAACAAGACAGATGCTTCTAGTTATGCTGACGCCGATCTCACTTCTGATTCTGAACCCGAACTAGAAGATGAAACTGAAGAAATCGACAAGAGCGACTGCATTACACTGGAGAATATCCCTATTCTGCAGTTCACCTTAGCTGAAGATGAAGACAACGAAGAATCCCTTGGCCTCGCAGCGGAGGAGCTGGAGTGTAAGATATCAGAAGCTATATCTACTGCAACATTTGAGGGCGATAAAGACAGAAATGGAGAAGATCCATGAGTTTCACTGCAAGAGCTTCAGAAGAAGAAAGGAGAATTCCCTCCTTGGGACACAGTCGTGCTGCCGCAAAGTTTCTCCAGAGCTTATGTACAACATATGGATGGATTCTTTAGCTGCTGAGAATGGCAGGACATGAGAATAATTAGACACCTTGAAGTGAACAGACGTATAGTAGTTACTTCTGAGATGACTACATCCACCAAGAAGCCCCCGACGAGAAGAAAGCACCCCCGAACCTCTTCTTTGATCAGTGGCAATGAAGTCTGCAGGAATACTTTTCAGTTTCTTTTGGGGTGAGTTTTCATTAACGTCCAAGTTATCTATGTTATGTTAGTGTTCATTCGAAGTCACATGCAGGGATTACAAACTGTTTTTTCATGCTAGATGCTATGGCTATACCTTACATTGTTTTTAGCTAGCTCAGTGTTGTCGTTTTAAAATGCAAATGATATGCACATTGAAACTTATGTTAGATCAGATGATCATATTATAAGCTGTAATGGGAGGTTTAGATATGATAATGTCGGCATCTGCTATTAATTTGAATACCACACCAACCTGATGATGTGGTATTCAAATTAATAGCAATAACACACCTTTGGGTGAATAACACACCTTTGGGTGCATGAATAAAGTATTGACTGTGATGCTAATGTGCCTGTTAGCATGACCCATGATCTGAATCAATCGTTTTCTTTGTTTTCCTTTTTCAGAATTGGCAAAGACACTCTGACTGACATAATCAAACACTTTGATGAGAATGGGGCAAGACCACGGTTAAGGAAGACGGGCTCACAGCCATGGCCAGCCAGGTTCATCAGCCGTGAACAAATCGACAGAGCTGTGGAATTTATAAAAAACTACACAGAAGACAATGCCATCACCTGGGATTCCCGTCTCTGCACGATCAGAAAATCAAAGAATGAGTAAGATGGGAAATAAAAAGAATTTCACCGAAAAGCGAATTGGCGGCGCTACTTGCTGAAGTGGAGGTGCGCAAAAAATATGCTCTTTGGCACGCTGTCCTCCGGCATAAGCAACAAACGCAAGAGGAGTGACTGGGAGAGTGTGTGTGAGACTGTCAATGCTGTGGAGTCAGAGAAGCGCACACAAGCAGAAGTAAAAAAGAAGTGGTCCGACATCAAGGTGGAAGTGAAGCGGAGGATGGCTGCCCACCACCAAAGTGTGGCCAAAACAGACAGAGGGACAGGAGAAGAGGGGCCCACCCCATTTGAACAGAGAGTCGCTGCAATTGTGGGTGACCATGCTCTCTCAGGGGTGGTGGGAGCACATGTGGGTGACTCTGATTACCCCCAAGGTAAATACCTATGTATTTGTGTAACTCACAACAAATGTGTTCATACGTACCCTGCTCACAGCCCTATAAGATAGAGGTTCATGCGTAAATGCTGTATGTATGGTATTATTTGGTTTGAAATCTTTTGAATTTAAGGACACGCAGTCACAGCCACAGACTCGGGGGATTCCTCCAGCATCCCCAGTGTCTCCGGCGCCAGTACGCCACTTCCACCAGCTGCTGTTGCTGCTGCTGTCTGCCCCACTGGTCGTGTCCTCACCCGTGCTGTGCAGGAGTCACAAGAAGAAATCATCCTCACAAATATTGGTGAATCAATAAATGCATTGATAAATAACTGAATTCTGCATCCTTGCCTCTTTTACATGGTTGAAATCAAATGTTGCCGAGCCCGAATGGCCTCCTGGGTAGGATGCACATTAATGGGTCCAGCTTCTGGTTCATCTGGTGGGGGGATATGCTGCTCTGGCAGTGGTATGGCATGCCGGTGTGCCACATTGTGGAGGACACAATGCGGCACACCTTCTTGGGACTGTACAGCAGCATACCCCCAGTCTTGTCCAGGCAGCGCCACCGTCCCTTCAGCAGACCGATTGTCCTCTCAACGACTGACCGAGTGTGGCAATGGAGGTCACTGTACCTCCGCTCTTGGTCAGTCTGAGGGTTGGTGAGAGGGGTCATCAGCCAGCTCTTAAGTGGGTAGCCACGGTCGCCTGGGGTCAATTGAAAGCAGACAAAGTAAACTGGATTTATAGTTTCCATTCGTTAATTTTATGCACTACTTACATGGATCGCACACTATTGTTGCAAATTAGTGCAGAAGTGCGCCGGGGAAAAGGTGAGGCTGATTAAGACATTTCACACTTTACACACAGGCTTATTAACATGAGTACTTTGCACACAGAGACAATCAGGGGCTTGTTAGAAAGATCTTAAGCTGCAGTTTAACCGGGAGAAACAGCAAGTCACTAACTTTAACCACTGACTAGTAATGATGCTGTGAAGATGGGATATAATTTGGGGGCGCACATGCTGAATGCGCACACAGGGATTAATATTAGGACAATTACACGAACAAATTTACTCACCAAGAAGCCACCCATCCCACACAGTGCTAGCTTGTAGTCTGTTCCCAACCATGCTGTTACTCAGAATGTATGAATCGTGCGTTGAACCAGGCCACCTCGCCATAATGTTGGTTAATTGCATTTGCGCATCACATATGATCTGTACATTGATCAAATGAAAATGTTTCCTGTTGACATATACAAATTCATCATGTGATGGCGCTTTTATAGCAATGTGTGTGCAGTCGATAGCTCCGATTACATTAGGAAAACCGGCTCTCGCTGCAAATTGCACTTTAATGTTGACCTGGTCAGCTGCATTGTACAGGAATTTGATATACCTGGCTGACATGCAGATAATTCTGTCCCACACGGCTGGCATGGCTCAGCTCAGGGTCGACTGGTACAGCCTCAATCAGTCGGCCAGCTCCTTCTGGAATACCCTGGTTGCTAGGAACCCCAGTGTGGTCAGCACCTGTATGGGCACAAGCAGCGCATGGCTCCTCGCTGTGTTGCGCTCCAAAGCCGGCCCGGCCGCAGCTCTGCGCACAGTTCCAGGAGTATTGCCCTCAGGAACCTAAAGCGGCTGATGAGCCAGTTGTCATCATGTGCCAGTAAATCCTCTCTGTCTCTGAACACACGCTCTCTTTGTATTGCACCATTTGTAATGTCTTGTAATACTGGTAAAGCAGCCATTGTTTTTAACGGTATTTTTTGCACCACTTTGCACTTGCTTTTATATCCACTCATGTAATTGCAGACACGTGGGTGTGTTAATGTTGTTCATCAGTGTCAATTGTTCATGTGTCTCTGATGTGCACATCCCAGTATCACCTCTAAGTGTCGCCAAAGGATCAACAGCTGTAGAAACGTGCGTACGCCAGCCATGAAGTTGGCGTGAGGCACCGCACATTTCCACGGTCATTTCACTCTTGATACATCTGAACTTTGCCGTGAAAAAGAACGTACACCACGTTTTTGTGCATATGCACCCTTTGTACATGAGGCCCCAGGTGTGGCAACCATGTATGTGTGTCTTCAAACCATGTATGTGTAAGACATTCCAGTGTACTGGAGTAACAACTGGTTTAAATGAACTGCACTAAGAGGCATGCATTTGAGTAACATGGTGTTTTATAAGCTTCAAAAAATGTGTTTTTAAAGTTTTGAGAGAACTCCAGGTGACATGATTCCACTTGTGTCTACTGCAGTTTATGTGAGTGCAGTCCTTTTGTTTTGTGCTGTAATTGGTAGATTTTGTAGCTAATGTAAGGAGATCCTTACTTAAAACTAAACATTGAAATAAGCAGATACACCAGTCATAGTAGGCACTTGCATGAGATTTTCATGGAATTGTATTTTCATATGACTACTGAAAAAGGCCACATGTCTAATAAACGTTTCCCTTTACAGGTGATCTCCACATTGTGGGTCTCCCCATCATGTCTGGGTAAAATGCATCACACCTTTCCTACAGGGCAAAATCCTGAACGTAGCTGGAGATCTTTTGACAACATTACTGTTCTTTCTTTCAGATTGACTTTTACTGTACAGTGATTATTAGCTGGAGTTCTGTCAACTCTGCTTTACTTTGTTGGGAAAAAATAGCTCCAAGAGTAAGTGCTTGTACAATGTGGAAATTGTAATTTAATAGTACATGAATGTAGTAGCAAGTAGGCCTACTACATTAACGAGCTTTCTTCCTATACCAGCCACATCTATTAATAACATTCAGATGTACAAAAAGTACAAAAGTAAAGTGCATAGACAAGCAATGTTAAAAAATATCAAACCAGCATGATGTATATTTCACAAACTAACCCCCTGCTTACAAGAACTGGATTTATTTTCACCTCACTGTCATATTTAGTTTTCAGTAACAGGCTCATCAAGCTCATCTGAACTCCAGCTTTTTTCATCTCAATCAGAACTACAGTCATAAGAGGAAGACCCCAAATACCACAGAGCATTAGCATAATGATACAATTTTTATTTATTCATATAGCACTTTTTTGTTGTGTGCCGCGAGGAAGGCGAGGACCCAGAATGCAGAGGGGGAGTTTGAACACAGTTTATTAATCAAAAGTAACAACAAAAATCTCCGTACGGGAATAATGCAGCTCAGGCAGGCCAAAAACAAAATCACTGCTGGAGGGAAAACTCAGCAGCCACTAGTGAGGGAACAAAAAAATCATCGTTAGGGAAAATGCAGCACAGGCAGGCAAAAGCAAAAAGACCACTGCTGGCGATCCGCCAGCCGCCGGTTACGTTCCGCCGTCCTACCGAGTGCCACCCTGGCTTCATGTCACACCCGGCGGAGCTGAGCTTGGACGGAGGGAACCAATGCTTCGGACTCCTGGTTGGGAAACAGGGGAGGCTGGTAGCCCATCACAACCATGAATGGTGACATGCCCGTGGCCGAGCTGATAAGGGAAATGTGGGCATACCCGACCCAAGGGAGATGGGTGGACCAGGAGGCCAGTAGGCAGGAGGCTGCGCAGCGCAGTGAGGATTCCAGGTCTTGATTCGCCCGCTCCGTCTGGCCGTTGGATTGTGGGTGGTAACTGGAGGTGAGGGTGGTAGAAGCTCCCAGGGCTTGGCAGAAAGCCCTCCAAACTTGTGAAGTTAACTGTGGTCCTCGGTCTGAGACGATGTCTTGTGGTATGCCGTGTAGTCTGAAGACGGGTTGAACCAACAAGTTAGCGGTCTCCAAAGCCTGGAAAGATTATACAGCCTCGCTGTGGGAAGGGGCACTCCGGGGAGCAAGTCTATGGTGCAGTCGTATGGGCGGTGTGGTGGAAGAGAACAAGCAGAGTCTTTACTGAACACCTCCTTGAGATCATGATACTCGCGTGGTACATTGGATAAGTCTATTACCTCCAGAGGCTGGACTGGGCTAGTGGGTCTAGTTGGAACTGCAGACTGTAGACAATGCACATGGCAGTGTGTACTCCAGTCGCGGATGGTGGCAGTGGCCTAGTCTATGTGTGCATTGTGTCGCTTCAACCAGGGGATACCCAGAATAATAGAGGTGAGTGGAGACGAGATGACAAACAGTTCTATATGCTCATGATGATTTCTTGAGAGGATTAGCTTAAGAGGCGCTGTTCTGTGAGTTACTAATTCCAGCAATTTTCCGTCGATGGCCATCACCTCTTTCGGTGTGGTCAGTTTATACATGGGGAGGTTGTTAGCTTTAACAAAGTCAATATCTATAAAGTTATCGTTAGCCCCAGAGTCCACCAAAACTTGGACCGGGAGAGTTTGTTGGGCCCCGTGTATCTTACCTGAGACCTGTATCCGTGACAAGGAGGATGAGGAGATTCAGCTCACCAGTGACCCCCGTCCTGCTGGTGGTCTTTTGGTAGCTCTGGGCAGCGTCTCAGGAAATGACCATCTCGACCGCAGTAGAGGCACAGCTTGTCATGGACCCGTCGCTGACGCTCAGCTGGCGAGAGGCGGGCTCGTCCCAGCTGCATGGGCTCCTCGGCTGGGCCGGGTCGGGTTTCGAATGTCAGGTGGTCGTCTCCTCGGGCGGATGGCGTGGGTGCAACAGAGGTCAACTGGAAACTGGCTGGTAGTTGCCGTCAGGATCCATCTGATCTCTCTCTGTGTCTTTCCCTCAAGCGGTTATCTAGGCAAATAGCTAAATCAATGAGACTGTTCAGAGAGGAGCTCTCCTCCCGGACAGCCAGCTCATCTTTAATCTCCCCTGACAACCCTTTTACAAATATTGCCTGTAGAGCCGGGTCCCCCCACCCACTTTCTGCAGCTAAAATGTGGAACGTGATGGCATATTGTGAGACCGACCGAGTTCCCTGTCGTAGGTCGAGCAATTGTCCCACGGCTTGTCTGCCTTTCACGGGGTGATCAAAAACTCTTTTCATTTCGTCCGAGAACAGAGTGAAGTTCGTAGTTATGTCTGAGTGTTCACTTGAGATGGCCAGGGACCAAGCCACGGCCTGACTGGTCAGTAGGCTCATTACGAACGCTATTTTTGACTGATGGGTGGAATACGTGTGGGGCTGCTGGTTAAAAACTAGAGAGCACTGGTGTAATTGAAATTGAGCGCATGTTCCTAAATCACCTGAATATCTTGCAGGGATGGGGATGAATGGTTCTCTGTGCTGCGGTGGAGGAGTGGCTGTCGGATTGGCTGCTGGAGGAGGTGACAACTAGCCCGGGGGAGGAGCCAGCCGGTCCCTGATGTTCGCCAGCTGGCCGCTCAGCTGATTTACGTTGGTGGAGAGTTGTTGTAGGTGCTCCATCACCTGGCGCAGGGTCGACTCATGCTGGCTCAGAAGGGCTCCTTGGGTGGAGAGGGCCCTTTTCAGGTTTTCAGTCTCTGCTGGGTCCATTTGGCCGGACTATTCTGTTATGGCTAGTGAAAAAGGAAGGCCAGGACCCAGGAGCAGAGACGTAGGAGAACCAAGGTTTGTTTTTCAAAAGTACAAACAAAAAAATCACCTGAACCAGGGAGTGACGCTAATAAGCGAGAGGAGCTGAAAATCACGGCTAGACGGGGAAAAAAGGGGAAAAAAAACGAAGAGCAAAAGTACCAAAACAACGTAACCAAAAAACTCACTGGACAACCGGGACAGTATCTACAAACTATGAACAAAGGGCGACTATGACAAAACTCACAGTGACGAGAGCGGACTATCAGAAAAAGCACACAGGAGGAGCGAGACGAGAGACGAGCGATCTTTTCAGGAGAACTCCGTACGGCATGAAACCAGGAGAATAATCTGGCACAGGAGTGGAGCATGAGGTGGCTTAAGAAGCTGAGTTAATGGCTGATGAGGTGCAGGTGTGGATCATGAGTCTGCTCCCTGAGTAGATCGGTCCGCCTCTCTCCCGCTCCCTCCTGCTGAGTGAGAGTGGAAAAACAAAGCACAGTATCAGACATGGGAGAAAAGAAAGGAGAATGCTGACCCGAGACCACAGCCATCACACATGGCTTGGCTTTTAGGCATTGCCAGTCATACAGCTGCTCACAGGCTGTAGCACTAACTCAACAGGCAATGGCCCACAGTGGATGGCTGGAGTAGAAATGCTTAGCCATCATATTTGCTAGCTTGAGTTTCTCAGACATTTATGAAACAGACATTTATGATCATTTATGGCACAGATTAGGGTTGCTTTCATAACCAGAGGTTTGCAGAATGACACTACCACAGTACAGGAAGATACCCGTGAAATGAAGAGGTTCAGTGTGCCTCAGGTCTGGGAGAGGTGTAGCAGAAGTCTGGCAACCTTCATTCAGTGGAGTAGGTGGAGGTATAGGTGGTGCTGGAGTTAGAGAGATATTGGTGCATCTTCTTTTGTTCCCCTTCTCTGCCTCACTGTCAGAGTCTGTATCACCAAAGATGTGCCTAGCATACAAAGCAGGACACCTCAAAGTGTAGTTAACAGTGTAGCACTGCAAAACAGAAACTAGTTGAGACAATAAAAAATTGCACGTTTTTTATTGCATTTCATTACTGAGAATCATCATCCTCCAGACAAACAATTTCTACAGTTCCTGAGAGACATGTGAGGAGGAACACATGGTGATAAAAAGAAAACATGAAATTTGTTTCATGTTGCAAACTCCTCTCAAATTTCAAAATATTTACTATTAGACCAAGATGTATGTATACATGACATGACATGTATATATGTTTCAGTGTTATATAATGCATTAATGTCCATGAAGGTCTATTCAGTCTCATTGTATTTATAACTCAGCACCTGACACTCAAATTTCAAAATGCCCAGGATAGCACACTGATCAACTGTACTTAAGATGTCATGTAAAGTAAATGTGAGTAATTGTTTCCAAACCAGTGGCCATGATTTGGCCATGAGTGATTTGTCTTTTGTGGAATGAAAGCTGACTGAATCTGATATAGAAACAGGTTGTGCTGTCAAATGGCACTGTTTTACTTAGCAGTTAGCTTCGATGTACTGGCTTTCATACATTCCTCATACATTATGATTCAATTGTGATTTAGAGAGAAGCTAGGCTTGCAAGTGAGATAATTGGTGGGAGAGGATGATCATGAAAATGGATGGAAGAGACAGTTTAAATATATTCATGTATTTTCTGGTTTTAGCCTTGATGTCCACTGTTTTGATTTGCTCTGCCTCAACTACCTGTGATCATCACAGTATATTCAGTCTCTTACCTGCGGCCATTTTCTTTCATCTGTTCACCTGCTCACCCAGTACATTTCGACTCTCACACTCACCTTATCATCACCATTTCATAGAGACTTTAAAGATTACTGAATGAACTTGGTGACAGTGAAATAAAGTTGCTACAAGAATCTGGTCTTTTTCACATACTGTTAATTACCAAGGAGACAGAATGAAAAATATACAAAGTTCCCTTTCAGCACTTGAAATATGCATGAACACACTCATACAAACACACAAGTTGAAGATGGAAGAGTGAATCACAGGCTGAGTGTGTGATTGTGGCTCTCTTCACTCTGAAGCCCATCAGCCTCCTTGTTCCAGCCTCCCTACCTTCCTCCTCCTCCTCTCTGGAGAATAGCCCTGTATTGTCATTCACGGTAATGAGGTGGAGGGGAGCTGTTCAAGTGCTGAGAGCTGACACCAAAAAGGCAGAAGGCAGGAATAAAAGTCAACTTAGTGGTACACTGTGCTGGAAACAGCTGGGACGAAGTGGAGACAGACAGACAGAGGAGGGTGGAGATAGGAGAACAGAGGGAGGGGGAGTGTGCTAAAGGAAAGGTGATTAGCAAAAGAGAGGGCAGGAAATATTATACAGGTTTAGAGCAGACTATCTTGCAAGTGAATGAATATTTTAAAGAGGTTTTCCTTACGGAAACATTTGACATTCAGGAAATAAGACTAAACATCTTGAAATGAAGAGTTGCAGTAGAAATATGGCTTTAAGTCATTTTAATGAATGGCTGAAAGTGTTAGAATTTGGTTGTTTGAATGAGGTTGGGTTTTTTTTTGTTTTTTGTTTTTTTTCTTTGCAGATGGTGTACTTTTTATTTGAGTGCTCAGGATGCTCAACATGCAATGTTCTTCACTTCATTACAAATAAGTTGAAACATTGATTCCTGTAATCAAATTATTTCGTAACAGCTCTGTGATGAAAAACCCTTATCTATACTTTTTGTGACATGATAGAAATACTTTTGTGGAGATATACTGCATCTTTTTTAACTAATCTAAGTAGGTGTAGACTTTAGGCAACATTAAGTAAGGTAGGAAACTTTGGGGGGCCCACAAATTAGAGAGGCCAGTGTTACTAATGTTCTTCTCAAGTTGGTGACAGGACAACAATCAATGATACAACAGTGGAGAGATTGAGCATGCTTTGGTATGTACAGTATAGAGACCTATTCTATTCTGTGCATGTTCAGTGATTTGCAAAAGAGGCCCTGCTGAGTGAAGCAAGACTGAAAACACATGATCAGTGAACCATGAATACAGAAGGAGGGGAAATGTCCTGTGCATCTGAATGTCTGTTACGGGATGTGAGACCAGGTGATCACCGCATGATCAGAACATGACTTTGAGGTGGAGTTATCAATATGTTAACAAAGTTAAGGTCGGTGCATGCACACCTTACCAATTATTCAAATGTTAACTAACGACACTTCTTCCTTCTCCACAGGCTAAGAGGCTCAATACGGACTACAACATACTCTGCAGTTTCTACAGATGCAGAATTGAGAGCATCCTGACTGACGACAGCAACCTAGAAACTCTAAAATCAATACATGGTTTAATTCAAACAATATACTCAACAAAAACGGCAATTTATAGTGCAGTGGCATATACTGTAACCTCACATCCAATGTATTTGCATCATTTATCAAAATATTCTCCATGCAGATGAAAAGGCCCTGCCAACCATCAATAGCATATGAGAGTGCCTGCTTCCCAAGCTGTGCGCACTCTCATGTCAGTTCTCAGACAGGCGTGTATGTATTTGGGTGTTTGGCCAAATGAAATATTTATTTTCTAATTGCACGAGTCATTTTTAGACTGAAGCAATAGATCTTGCAGGCTGGAATTCCCTGGAAAGCACGAAAACATCTGGTGCATTGAAGGAGCTGCCTCGATGGGAAAAAGGCTGGAAATTTATTGGATAGCTCCAGTGACATCTGTCAGATAATCAGCCATTTCTTTGGTCCATTCACCATCACATCAGGCCCACAATGTTGGGCTTTTGCTATGGATTGAGCACATCCAATCAATGCCATCAATAGCTGAGATGGACATAAAGTTCCTTACCTGAACTGATTGTGAAGTGATATCTTTATTGGGTTTAGCTCTGATAAGCATACTTCTTTTTTCTTCTTCTTTATCCTGTAATTCCTCCACCATGACAAAGAGATAACTCCTGTCTGTTCCTAGTGTTTTCTTTTTCCCTTTTTCTTGGTGTTATTTGTTGTCTGTCTGTTTCCCCTGTCTGTCTAGCTGGATGTGTCTCTACACCCAGCCAGCTTCGCCTCCTCAGGTGAACACTTGATGCGCATGATCCTGATCAAGGCACAGGATAGAAGTGGAGAGATCTCCCTTACCTGTGGCCAGATTGTCTTGAATCCCTGGCGGTTCCCTTGTGAAAGCAGTGTGAGTAATCTATATTATCTTCCCTCTCCTTGTGTGTTTTTTTGTTAATGTTGGTAGCTTATGGACTGCCACTCTTGTGCTTTTTGTTTCAGTGTCTTCCTGCCTTGTCAGCATGTGCCTTGCCTCAAACCAGTTTCATCGGAGCTCCCTTAGTTATATCCCCACTCTCTTTTTTAGTGTATTTCTCCTTATGAGTGCGCTTTTTGTTGCTCATTTACCGTTCAAAGAAATTATTATTTGTGTTGCCATTTTTAAATCACCTCTGGTCTGCATCCTTGGGCCATAAAAACAACTCGGGCAAAAGCCTGACATATTGTCCAGGATAAAAGACAAAATTTAGACTGCTGAGAAGTAGGTGGAAACTATGTCTTTGCTGGAGCCAGCTACTGATGTAGCTGATGTGGTGTGATAACTATCGAGCCAGTCAACATCCAGCACTGCTGCTGGGGCATTTAAGACAAAACTTAAGTACAGGTGTAAAAATGTGCTTAAGTAATGGTGCAAATCAACTAATTAAAAATGTTTTCAGACTAAACTTTACTTTGTACAAAGTGGTCAAAGTGGCCAAAATCCAAAAGCTTGAACACAAAAAAATAGCAATCACTTGCATCTGATTTAAGCCCATTAATATTAGCTTAAATTAGAACTAAGTGTGTGTTTATGTAGTACTGAAACACGTCATTACACAAAACTGATCAGAGGTTAAACAAATTCTAAAATTCTAATTAATGTTGTTTACTAGGAGCTGTCTGTTGTCATTGTGTTGTGAAGCAAAGATCGAACACATTACAAATCAGCAGTTCTTTAACTAGGTAACACTAAAATCAGCAGTTCTTTAACTAGGTAACACTAACAGAGGAAAGGAGCTTTTGTTTCCATTATTTCTATGGTGACAGACCAACAGCCTCATCATATTCAATTTCACAGACACCTATTGTAAATAGATGGTGCAATAAAAGGGTGATTGTGTAATAAAATATCTCCTTTTAACATTTGCAGAAGATAAAAAAAATAAATTCTACTGTATTTGACAGTTTTTTAGACAGTGGTCTTTCATTTCAAAGTAAAATAATAATAAATAAAATAACTGTCCAATATACTGGTTAATGATGTAGATATAACATTTTCTTGGTCCTTGTAATGTAGAGTAGCCAACAGTTCAACATATTTTGAAGTCATGATGTGTTTGTGCAGATGCACACTCTAAGCTGCAATATTGCGCAGAAATTAAATCAAACAAATAACAACAACAACTTGAATTATTGGAAGGACCTTGATAAATTCTAACCGCCCTCAGTAGGTGGTGGTAACATGCAGCATTTGGCTCCAATCCATCACTGAAATACAAAATGCTAGTCACCAGTCGACCCAGTAGTTGATCCAGTGGTTTGCTTGCCTTGGCATGCTAATCAGCAGCTTTGGAAAGATAATGAGCAGCCAACCCAGTAGCTAATTAGATGGGGTGCTTGCTTTGGCATGCTAGTTACAAAATCGAGCCAGCAATTGATCTCATGGTTTGCTAGACTAGATGTATGAGTTACCACCTTGGTTGAATGAACAGCTTCTCATTTCCAACCATTGGCCACTTAGTTACCAGCGCCAGTTTATCATTGGCTGGATCAGGTGCTGGCTTCAGCAAGGACTTCTTAGTGGTCTTAATTTTGTCTGTTATCCTGCACCTGTTACATGCTACAAAGTTACTGTAAAAATGCATTTTGAGAAGCTGCTTGAAACAGTACAAAGATCATGTATATTGTACGTATTTAACTTGAAATGTCCAAGTGACTCTGAATGCACCTTGATCAAATTCAACCGCGCAATCTTGGATCAACACAATTCTACAACCGTCCTTTTAGGTTGGTAGATGTCTTCTCCCAACTATTTAACAGCCCAACACACAGGTTAAGTGGTTTAAATTGACATGAAATTCATGTGATAACTGACACGGAGTTAAACATGACAGCAAATACAGCCTCTCTCTCGCATTATGATTCCTATAGTGTTAGCTACAGAAAAAGCTGCTGTTAGGCAGTATAGACACCAGTACTAACTGTAGCACTCTTAACTGATAGAAAAGAAGGCATTTGAAGTTTTTTTTTCTTCTAAATAAGAAATGCTGTCTTGTTCGCTTTCTCACTAAGTTACCCTAATATCATTGTTATAATGGAAAATGTTAATAGCAAACCTGTCATGTTGTTAACAGCTGCTAAGTATCAGACAGACAACCTTTACATTCTTATAATAAGAATACATTTTTAATGCCTGAACTCCATTGGTCCAGTGTTTTATATCTGACTTAGTTTTTTCACTAGCAGTTTTAGTTGTTAGCCAGCATTAAAAGCAGGTAAGGTCAATAGCTTTCTTTAAGATAAAAGTCTGTCTGCTATAAACTTAATTAACATAATACTGCAGTGTTTGTATTTGCTATTAACATTTGTTCACATTGAGGTTGTGTTTATTCTTTGACACCTATGAGTAAAAATTGTTTTACTAGCAAAATGTTTCCAGCTGTCTAAGACAAACCCAGACTGAGAGAGAGGCATAAGATGAAACTCGCCAAGTATCCCAGAGACAGGTGTGCTCATCAACTGCCGCACTCACCAGAACAACCTTGACCCCTGCAGAAACAGCCACTTTCCTTAAGACCATACACTATGAGAAGAGCAGAGGAAAATTGAGTGTGACAACACTCAGCATTTGGAACTCTTACATTGTTGAATCAACGATGACCTTTGACAAGAGGCTCAATGCATATCTGGAAGCAGACATCCACTGTCACCACCACCAAAACCACCAGACAGCCTTTAAGCACACAGAAACTTAAAACTTTAACAGGTATGGCATTCTGGGCAGCAGCAGCCGCATGCTCTTTGTAGGATGCCAAGGACTTGGTTATTTGATATGGAGTACTGGCATTTTCTTTGTTCCGCTTTGACAAAAGCATAACTGTATTCACACGTGATAAAAAAAAAAACAAGGTTATTGTTTTCTGCAGAAACCTATTTATCAAACAGTTTAAAGTGGAATTAAGTAAAAGATCAAACTGACAATTATTTATTTTTACAAACACATATACGCATATGACAATGAAACAAATATGTCATATTTCCCTTGTATGAAGCCCTGGTCATGTTCATGTGGATGGATAAAGTATTGATACTCAGGTACTTCTTTATCTGTACATTCCTTTTCAACCTGTTTCAAGGAATGACTGGCAACAAAAAAAAAAAAAAGGCTGGGAGAACATACATAGACAGGACAGACAAAGAAAAAAACATTGTGATGTGTCTTCCTTCTACAGTTTTTTTTTTTTTTTTTTGGTCTTTCAGATGTTCTAGCTATGTTAATCATCAGAAGGGCTTAAGAAACAATGCCAATTTAAATACAAATGTTCTGGTAAATTGTTCAGGTGTCAACCGTCGGCTGTCTTTGACACAGTTAACTACCAAATCCTCCTCTCCACACTCGCTGAGCTCAGCTTCTCAGGATCTGCTGTCCACTGGTTTGAGTCCTACCTCTCAGGGAGATTCTTTGCAGTATCTTGGACGGGAGAAGTGTCTAAATCCCACTGCTTGTCCACAGGGGTACCTCAAGGGTCAGTGCTTGGACACCTTCACTTTTCAATATACACAAGGACTGAGCTTCTTGTCATCCCGGCCAGTCCCTCTATACAACAACAGATCAGTATCCAGCTTGACTCAGCTCTGCTCACTCCCGCAAAATCTGCCAGAAACTTGGGTGTCATGATTGATGACCAACTAACTTTTAAAGAGCATGTGGCCTCTGTTGCTCGGTCATGCTGATTCGCTCTGTGCATCAGGAAGATCAGACCCTACCTGTCTGAGCATGCAACACAACTCCTAGTAAAAGCGCTGGTACTATCACGCCTCAACTATTGTAATTCCTTACTGGCAGGACTCCCAGCATGCTCGTTAAAACCATTGCAGATGATCCAGAATGCGGTGGCTCACCTAGTCTTCAACCAGCCCAAATGAGCACATGTCACTCCGCTGTTCATATCCCTCCACTGGCTCCCAGTTGCTGCCCGCATCAAGTATAAGTCCTTGATGCTTGTCTACAAAATTGCCACCAAAACCGTAAGGTTGGAGGACCTACCTGAACTCCCTCTTTCAGGTTAATGCTCCCTCCTGCTCACTATGCTCTGCCGAGGAACGACGCCTGGTGCTGCCAGCTCAAAAAGGCCTCTAGCTAGACTCTTTTCTTTGGTGGTTCCCTAGTGGTGGAACGAGTTACCAAACTCCTTTCATTCTGCAGAGTCCCTCTCGATCTTTAGAAAAAGACTAAAGACCAAGCTCTTTACTGATCACCTTCGTTCTTAAAAAAACAAACAAAAAAACTATCTATTCACTCTATGCACTCTATTCATTACTTTGTAGCGCTGCCTCGTAGCACCTATGTCCCATTAGACCAGAAATTTGCAATAGGGCACTTACTCTTGTTGTTCTCTCCTATCTAGAACCTTGCTTGTGATGTATGAAAATCTCATATGTAGCGTCTTCCAAATGACAAATGTAAATTGAAATTGTGTCAGTCTTTTCTTGGTGTTTGCTTGGTTCTTTATTTGCTCTTTAAATAATCATGTTACTGTGTTACTGTTACTGGGTCCCCAGGCAACAAATCCCCCCCCCGTTACTCTGTGTGAATTGTGACTCATAAAGGGTGTCTTTCTTTCTTTCTTTACTATTTATTATGCTTTATTAAATTAACTGTTATCATAACCTTACACTGTTTGCTAGCATACATGACACAGAAAGCATTGCAATATTTTGGGTGTGTTGTCTTTTATCACCATAACAACATTCAATGTTTTTGCCCATATACTAGCATCCCACCCTCATTGCATCACAACATTCCATGCTGGTCATATGTTGGTCATGCTGCACAGTTTTCACACATTTATAACATGTACACACAATGCTACAATGCTAGGCAATGCAGTGGTTGTTGATGTCTCTGTAGTTGTTGTGCTCACCTGTCTGAATGTCATTCCTCAACAGTCTGCTCTTAGTTCAACTTCTCTGCCTGACTATTCTCAGTCCATATTAGAACCAGTCCTCTCAGCCTGTCTGTCCCACTATAACTAATAATAATAATAATGAGGCTCTGCAGTCACAACTGTGACAGAAATGTAGGAAATCCCTCACCAATGTAGCAAATGCAGAAGTTACAGGTTCTAGATCCAATGTGTCCTGTGTCAGCCTCTAAAACAGACATGCAGCCCATAAAACAGATGTGTCACACTACATTAAGCAAGAGTACAACCGATCTCACACCACAGCTGATGAACAAGTTGTATTCATGTTGATTTTGCTGTGATTCATGTTGATTTTGCTGTGATCATAAAATACTTATCTGAAGCTCAGCAGCTTTGTAAGCTGCTGGTCTACATGACACATATGGTCAAATTCAGTGAATTCAGCTACAATGACACACAGGAGCTATAGGTAATGACAGGGAATGGAGAAGGAGTAAAATCAGGCTCCCAAAAGAGAAAAGAAAGACTGCAGTGAGAAAGAAAACAATCAGAGGGAAAACTGCATGATATTACAAAAGTTAGCTTGCTAATAAATTAATTCATAAATAATATTAATAATAAATTCATAAATTAAGCTTAAGAACAGCAACAGAGAATGCATCAGCTGCAGGTCCATCATTTCCATCTTCTCATTTTATTGTTTATTTATGTCAGACAAGCTGCACTCATACAGTGGCTTCTCAAGATCATTTATAGCAGTTTACACTACAAGATTGTGACGAACACATCATCACATTACAAAGGTGGCACATGGTGAAGCTGACACTCAGCCTTTCATACATTCCCGGTTCACAAAACATGGCAAGGACAACGCACCACAACGCACCACATTGGACCAAAGGTTTAAACATCATACACATATTTCCTACAAAGGTATAAAAGAATTACACTACACACCAGGTTAGTTATCTCCAATTTCTTTATGAAATCATGGGTTACCGGTGCTGCAGCTGCCATGCTGGTGCTCTCCTCCTCTGTGCCTGGGGTTGGAACCAGAGCAGCTGAAGTAGCCCCCTCATATGGTGGTGAATATGGTGCTGGCCATACCATGTTCCTCTGAGTGGAGGGAGATTTGGGGTCGGAAGTAATATCAAGTTGTAAGTGGTCAAATAGAGTCAGGTACGAAGGAGTTTTTTTTCTGCTATGATGATGTGTGTGTTTTGTGTTGGTGTGTTTAATGTGGAACCTGTTTATGAATGTGTGGTGGCCAGATAGCAGTTTTGGGTGCTAATTGGAAATTGGTTGGTCTTGGGGAGGGGCTTAGTCCTTATAATGCTCTGGCCAACAAGGCACTCAAGAGAGAGGGGATGGGGTGCCACACAGTGAACTGTGAGTTCTGCTTCACTGCCACATGGGTTAATTCTTTTGTTTATTCACTGTAAATAAAAGCACAGCTCTTCACTCTTTGCGACTCCAGCCATCCTTTTGTTTATTCGGACTGAATCACAGAGAATCCCAGGCTATTTGGAATACCAACATCAAGTAGTCTGTTATTCTTATAGTCTTCTTCCTCTCAAGTCTTCTTACACTTTTTTCTTTCTTACACTTATATAGTGCACAATTTTAAGATGCTTGTAAAAACAATCTTTACTATGAATGACATATTAGACTCGCAACTGTTGGAAACCAAAAAAGCTTGATTCCAGTGAAGTCTCGATGTTGTCTGTTACTATGAAATGCTGTAATGCAAATTAGCCTTTCAGTGTAGGGGGCGAGAGTAACATGACTTTTCATATTTGTCTTCTGCTCGGGTAATAATGAAGACCTGAATAATGTGACAGAAACAATCTTCTACTTTTCAAAAACCTGTATATTGAGAAAAAGGCCTGAAACACGCTGAAATTTCAGATTGTGCAGACTTGCTTAAATATGTTCATTCAGATTACTCTAATGTGTTTACTTGTGGGATCTGTGTCAGAAGTAAGAAAACACTCAAAGTTATACTGGCATTAATAGTGGAGCAAATTACTAAAAATCAAACCCTGCATTATATCCGGACTTCAGGTCTCTATAGAATCAATTATAATGCATTTCTGTGCCTCACACACACACACACACACACACACACACACACACACGCACACACACACACACACTCCCCTCATCCTCTCTGTCATTGACACTAAATCCCGTTTGCCATCTGATGGCTGACCGACCAGTATCAGCTTTGTCTGGATGTCATCACTGATCAGAGCACTAGAGTGTGTGTGTCAATGTGCAAGTGTCCTCCTGCTCCACCTCAGCATTAACCCGAGCTGACAGCTGCACTGCCTGCTCCGCCCTGACATCAGCCAGAGCAGATGTTCCAGGGCTGGGACCCTCATGTCACTCAGTACAGAGGTGTGGATGTCAGTAGGACGTTGTGGTAATGAAATCCAGGTTAACAGGCATTATTTGGATGCTGTTGTCATGGGGTTTGTCTGCCTTGTTTGAACCACCCACACATTTAACATCTGAAGGGGCCAACATCAACAAGGCTTCCAAGTGATTCTACATCTAAATACAAGGGTACACCTTGCTATACCTCAAGATTCTATTTACTGTTCTCTTGGAATAATTATAATTTATCATTATAATAATTATAATTCTTCTCCGATCACTTCCTGTTCATATAACCTGATGTTACATTACGCCACACACACACACACACACACACATATATATATTTGTGGATTTTGCTGCTGATAAAAAGTTGCTCATATGTCAGGTTGCCTCTTGGTAAGCTGTACTATGTATGAGAAGTGATATTTAGGTATGTATGCACAATATCAAATCTCAAATATAGGTAAGTCTATTTGGTCAATTGAATGTCCCTGATATTGCACATAAAGTCAATTACTGCACTGTCCTTTTTAAAATTTTGTTAAATCTGTGGACAAGTGGCACTTGTTTTAAAAAATGTCAGAGGCCCAAACACTGAGATTTTCATGTCATGGTGAATAACAAGACTAACACCTCATTTACACCTGGTATTTTTAATGCGTTCTTGTTATTGTCATTGAACTCTGATCTCTGTCCTCCAAAACAAAGCCTTCTTAGTGGTGGCAAATCAACCCCAGACTCCAGAATCTTTTTTGTGAGTTGTTGAGTTGTTGAGTTGTCAAATAAAAAGTCAGATGATCTCCAAAGTCAGTAGGATTCAGTCTTGGGAACCTTGAATGTACAAAATGTTGGGCAAGTCATCTAATGATAAGATATTTCGGCCTAAAGTGATGTGGTTGGCCAATCAGCAGACCAACCACACCACTAGCAGAAGTGTAAATGGAGCATGCCCTCCCAGAATCAGTATCTGCCTTACTCGTGTCTACTTTCAACTGAATAAATACATAACCCTGTGAAAACTGTTGATATTGAACATCAGAACAAACTGATCATGCAAATGGATCTTTATTGTCCATAAGTTAGTCATTCAGTTTTGAGAAGTTTCTGGGGACACTGTTATTCTTTTTCCACTGTGAAATTGCAAGCACTGTTCCATGATATTTTATCATATTTATAACATATTTTGTGATATATACAGTAAATAGGCTACCTGGTTACTAAAGATAATGTAAACCTTAAAGCCACCAGTTTTTTTTCAGTTTCAATAAAAAATCATTTAGAATTTTATTGATTATTGACCCTCCTTTGGCCTGTGCTTTTTTATGTTGTGAACTGATGATGTCAGGTGTGTTAAGCAGTAGCTCTTGGTCTTCTTGAAAGTCAGACGTGCATAGTTTTATCTAGGTAAGAGGTAAATAAGCTAATTGCTGCTAATACTTTACACCTCAAATCATCAAAATCACCCGAAATATATTCATTGGAAATGTGACATTGTATGTCATACTTGTTATAAATGAGAGAGGATCAGCTTATTAACTAAAGCTACAGGCTCAGCATCATCAATATTATATGGAATGTTCATGATGGCATCCTCATTAATTGATCATATGTGACATTAGTGTTACATAATAAGGATTAAAGATTCATGTGTCATATGAGCAGCAAACTGACAGAGTGATGTATTCTGCCCACTTACTAACAGCCACCTACCATTATGCTGGTTCCACACATACACAGAAAGCAATGGTTTGGTGATAAAATAAAACACTGACATGTTAAATGAATACGTTTTCACTTTACACATCCAGTGAAACCATGGACTGGGTTTTGCTGATCCCCAAGGTCTACTATTGAACGGAGCACAATGAATAACAGTTAAGTCACTGTGCCCAGACTTTTCCTGTCTCTGAGTCCATTCCCAGATGTGCTTATTAGATGCTGTGTCTGTATTGGATGTTATCACAGTATCCAAAGTAGGTTACAAAACGCATCATCACAGAAAACTTCAACATCTTCATCTCCTCAGCCAACAATTTGCTCTTAGATTTTGTTGGAAGAAAGAAAAGAGGAACATTCAGGCCTCGGAACCCTTTCAAGGAAACTTCTGGTATATTTCATCTGGAATTTCCATGATATTATGGCATTTCCAATAAATGTGGCACAGTATGAGCTCTGCTTACTTAACACTCAAAATACTAGTCTCTAAGTCACCTGAAAGTATACACAGAATCTGTGCAACTCTTACTTTAGGATCTTCCCTCTTCATCATCAGACTCAAACACTTTTTTTCAGTATCAGAAGTATCCAGCAGATTGTTGACATTGCATCCACAGTTACAGTCTCAGCAAAATCTGCTGGAGGCCATTTTGGAACAGAATTCCCCCTTTTTTTTTTTTTATCAGTGACACTTGAGACCAACTAAACACTATCTTTACACGTAGCCGGCTATTTTCATAAACGGACATTTCACCCTCTCCATGCACATCGTGTCCATTTTCAGAAAACTTTCATTTACACTAACCTGAATATGTATGCTGTCAACGCTGTCGGTGACGTGGAGGGGGGAGAAGTTGTTGTAAAATTGCTGACCTCCGAGCACTCATTTGTCTCTGTTCCTTGATATAATACAGCAGCTGTATTTGCAAATGCAAACATACGACAAGGGTTTGCACCAACATAAATGCGACTGTTACTCTGAATGCATCCATGATCACCATAGCCAAATGAAAATGTAAACATAGGTCACACTTTTGGCGCAGGTGCAAGTTCTAGCGCATAATGTGACGTCAGCTACCTAAAACTCAGTTTTTCTAAGGTTTTTCTCAGTTTACACACAAACGTGCAACCAAAATCTCCACTCTGGCCGGAGTTTTTAGAATGCATTGTTTTCAGAGGCGAATTCTCTGTTTGCATGTAAACGAAGGGCACAAACGAAGAGAAATGTCTCAGTTTTTCAAAGAACCGTGTACGTGTAAACGGGGCCTGAGTCTCATGGACCTGCTCCTGTTAGCCATGAACACCTAAATAAAACATCTTTTTTAGAATCACATAAGACTGACTTTTTTCTCATTTTGAGGATGTGGATGATGATGATGAACCAATTTTGTGGCCACTTGGTGGCAGCAGGTTAAAGCTGTGAGCACACCCCGATGTAAAGTGTTATGGCAAACTTCTCTGAGTCTCTAAGCAGGCCTCTCCCACCCACTGAGCTCACCTGGGGCCTCATTTATAAAACTTGCTTATGCACAAAACGGGGCTTGAAAGTTGCGTACGCAACTTCCTCCGCAAAGGTAGTGATTTATAAAAATAAACTTAGCGTGAGAATGTGCGCACCGGTACGCCAACTTTGATGCTTGCGTACGAACATTTTGGAGACGGGGAAACTGGCGGTGCAGATGGTGAGGTGGTGAATTGAAGCCAGATTGATCTCATACATTTAATGTCATCACATATCAGACTTATAGACCCGCGTAATCATGAACACCCAAGTCTGCAGTGTTATAGATGTGTGTCACTATGAGCAACACCTTTCATACAACACATAATAATTTGATCAGTTGTTAATAAGAATATTTATTATAGAAGCTCTCAATAGTTATTGCTTAGGTTGGAGCAAATGTTTCCATTCAGCTGTGAATCATTCTCCTTTTCCACAGGAATTCCCTTCTATTGGGTGTCATTCCTTTATAGTAATGTGAGTTTGTCAGTGACAAAAAAAAATGGTCTGTGTAACAACCCACTGGCAACATGCCACCTCCTTTTATCTGTCTGTCTGCCTTTTTTTTTTCTTGCTTGACCCTTTTAAGCCAACTCACCACTGTTCGCTGTTCTCAGGGTGTCTGTGGCTCTTTGTGTGTGTTTGAGTATGTGTCAAAAAGTAATCTTTCTTCATTCCCCTCAAGTCTCTCCCAACGACAACGTGCCTCCATCTCTTAGGGCTGCCTTGTGCCTTTCCCTTTTTCATCTCAGCAGCAACATCACAGTAATCTGCTCACAGCCACAGAGTCCACCCATCAGGCTGTCTCTCCCTCTTTTTATTACTCCCTCATCTGCTCCCGTCTCTCTGTCTGTCTCTCCCTGTAAGCATTTAACGCACGGCGACATGCAGGAAGCTGTTACATCAATTCATATTACATCATTTGGGAAACTGTTTGAAATGAAGGCCACTGTCAACATGTCTTCACTGTCTAAATAAGTGTTGGATTTTTACTTCAGTGGTGTGTTATGCTCCACTAAAAGCATTCTTTGAGCCGTTATAAATGCATGATGAAGAGTCAAATTGGATTTACCATATGGAAAAACAACAGTAAATTTGAAGAATAAATGTATTTTTCAAAGACATTATCATTATTATTTCAGTCTTCATGTTTTTTGTTGTGCTTTTATAATAATACAGGTCCCACAGCTCAGTTCAAATATCGACCAGTGGGGGCAGCAAAAAAGTAAGGAGCATCTGCTCTGTCAGAAATGCAACAGAGAACAACTTGTGTATATCTAAAACACAACCAAACAAAGTGTAAGCATATTGTACAGCACAAGACTGTATATGTTGTCAGTACAAGTAGGTTATCACGACCCATATTTACTGTACATTTATTACTGGTTGGTGACCTCTAGTGGCTGCAATAATTATCATGGGAACAATGGAGAAAGCCAGGTGATATAGTATAAAGAGCAAGAAAGTACGCATATGGAGGAGATGGGGTGGATGGATGGCTCAAACAAACACAGGACTTTCACCATGGAGACTGCTGTTTGTGTCACATGTGACACCAGAAAGACAGCGTTACATATTTAACCCAAATCTTTTCCTTACCCTAACCAAGTACACCTCTCCTTTCCACTGTGACATTAAGTTGCTATAGGAGGTGTGTTTCTCGTAATCACATATTTGTACTTTAGATCCTGAGAAAGATGGCTGTGCAACCAGCAATCTCACCTTACCTGCAGAAGTAAGGTAATGTTAGGATTAATGTTTTTTTCTTTTTTTTTTTTTCAAGAAAGAGAAGGATAACTTTCATTCCAAAAACTTTTCAGTTCTTTTACTGACCAACCCACCCACAAAGTGAATGATAAGTGAATGATATTGATCATGTAGCCCAGCAGAATAGTGGTTATGGCCAGGTTGCATTAGGCCCAGCTGTTTCTTTTATCTTGCTAATTTTTGGGATAAGACAGTGACCACAACATCAGCTGGGCAACACTAAAGCGCACAACAACACAGTAATTACATTAGCCTTCATCTGGCCTCTCAGGCATCTGCTGGGCACCTGGACCATGGGCCTGCATGCTGTGTCTCACCCAGACCCCTACATGATTCAACATTCAATCACTCCTGCTTTTTAAGTCCAGGAACCCATGTTGAACCCATTGTACCTAGATCCAAATGAAACACCACATATAGGGAATTTATATGATTACTCAGTCACCACAAGATTTTCTTTAATGACTTTTGGCTTGTTTTTTTTTTTTGTTTTTTTTCTCCCTTTTTTTTCCAATTTTGTTTTAGACAGAGCACATTCACACCACCAGCATATTCTGAACTGTTTTTGAACACAGTGAACTGGGCCTGAAAAAGATCCACTTGGTCTCCTCCCATTTATTGATCCTGGCTGGCACAATGAATTCCATCCGACACTGCAGAGGTATTAAAACAAAACTCTGAAAGTAACAGAAAGAAAGATTAGTTCTAGAAGGATTTCAATTAAAGGTATACTTTGCAGGTTGGCACTTTGGCTCATACTCATGAGAACATGGCAGAGAGGAAACACATCACAGAAATTCAAGTCTGAGCCTCAGCACAGTATGTAACAGTAGAAAGTGCACTGTCAGTATATGGCGCAGTCATCAAACACATCATAAACTGACCAATACTGATGTTTACTATAACAGTGTGCTTATATAGGAGACATTTCAGCTGCATTTTCCAGTTGTCTGTCTCAGGCACTGGAACAGATACGATTATATTTTAATCAATATGGCTGTCTACACAGGCCACATAACAGCTGGTGTTTCACTATATGTGCACAAACGTAACAGTCTATTTTTACATTTGAGGTCAATTTTCTTTCCATGTGTAACTACAGCAGCGGCACTGGAAGTCAGTCAGAGTTGGAGGTGCTGAGAGAAACTCTACATAATGACATCATACATGCTGGACAACATTCATGGTTTTTGCGTTTATTTGAATAGCAGACATCTTTTATATCTAATGTCAACATTTTTCAAAAGTTTTAGAGCATTTAACATTACAACCAACCTGACACCAACTTTACTTTCTGTATGTGAAAACAGTAAGTAAGTAAGAGGGAGTGAGAAAGCACCTGGATGCAGGTGAGAGATGTGGCCCATGAACAGGTTACGAGATTATTCAGTGGGACACTTGGAAAAACTTCCTCTAAAACACTTCAATGTGCTTTTTCCTGAAAAAAAAAAAAAAAAATCTCATGCTGCAAGTCCACATCACAAGGAGTCTAACAATGGACTCATGCATTTGATGACTGATAAAGAACAAAGTAAATCCTCTTTTCCAAAACAAACACTTGTGTACTGCACATATAGTCTATACACCAGTAAGAGATGGGAAAACATTATATAAGTTTAAACTTTTCATCAATTGATGATTTTTATGATGGTTTGTAGGTTCTCCAGTTCTTTGAGAAACAGTGTGGCAGTCTTAACTGGATAAAATCCAGATTAATGCACTTACACTTACACATTGCCAAATACTGAATGGCTCTGCTGGTCAGATCACAAATCTGATTGCAATCTGTCTTGGTTTTCCTGGGGTACATGCAAATAGAGTCAACCCCACTTCAGTCCAGAGGGTGGTGGTAATGAACTTGAAGCTGTTTGGTTAAAATACCCCTTGTCCACTTCAACAGTTTAGTCATAAATATTTCCACAAACTCCTGTCCATTTGTGTCTCCTGTTCCTCTGGCCTGGTCACACAAATTTGATGCCCACCATCTTACAGAAATTACTGCATGATTTATATCACACTGATTGGAATTACATTGTCCTGTATTCTTCTGCCTTTAATCCATGTGGTTTCACTTGGAAATATGTAAATATCACTAACAAGACAGAATAAAGCAGATTATTACTGGACATATAGTCTATACAGATGACTAGCATATCAATCTAGATCGTCTAGATGAGTATCAAGGTGAAGATACCGCACAATAAAAACAGTTCCTAAACAGATATTGTGCTACTTTGGAAGCAAGTGAAAGCAGTTGTCAGTCAGAAGAGCACTTACCTCTGCCACTGCTTTTATCCCAAAGACAGAGTAGGTGCACTATTACATATGGAGTTTCTACCAAAAGAAAAATAACTAAAAGAAATTCAAACATTGAGTGATTTAATTTCATGGCCATACCCAATGTTTGACATGAGATGTGCCTGATCCAATTTTAGCCACCTGAAAACATTTCAGCCAATTATCATATAATGGAGGGTTTTGTTCCTCTGTTGATGGTGCAGTTATGGTTTTTTAGGTCAAAGTTTGTTCCACTTTGGTTTGTGGCCACATGCAAGACTGACTCTAGTATATTTTTAGTATTTTTTAGTTTTCTCTTGAACCTCCAAATAAATGTAATACAACTTTATCAACAACAATGAAATAATCTACACCTATCACAAACACTGCCTTAATGAATCTGCCCTGTATGATAGGAGTGACAAAGAGACTGAGGATGGTCACTGATTGCCAAAAGGGTATAGGTTCTAGAAGTGATGGGAGACCAAATGAAGTTAGGGATTTCCTCCCAGTATGTTATACTGTACTCTGTATGATCTCCTGACCTTCACTTCCTCTAAACACACAACTGTTTTTTTTTTTCTTTTTTTTTTCCATAACTGTGTAACATGTCTCTAATTTAACTAATATTAAGTGGTATTATCAGCAAGGACATAACTCTATATTTCTTTTCTTAGCACATGTATGATCAGCATTTAAGTCTTGTTTGTAGTTTGGGGTGGGATTGACATTACTTTCTTTTACTTGTCTGAAGCCTCAATTGGGTCATGACTTCATTCAGTTCACCTTTGACACAACATGCAGCACCTTTACTGTATAATGCAATGACCTCACTCTGACCTCCATGTGAGAAAACAATGCTCACATGCAAAAAAAATCTTTTCTTTCAGATTTGGTGCGAAATTGTGCCAGGTATGGGATGGGGGTAATGCTCAAGTTGCATTATACACACACATTTCAATTCATTTGGAATCACTGTGTAAACACTGGGTTAAAATAAAAAAATAAAAGACCCAAAGACAACCTCTACACACTGATGACGTACAGATTTCTAAAATCAGGAAAAGTCATGAAATTTCATCATGAAAAATTGATGGTGCTTTCCAAAACAGCAAAAAATGTCATCAAAAAATGTGTTACGATTCTGTGATGACCCCTCCTCCCTGCACCAGCTTTTCTTGTTCTCCCTGCTGCTGCTCTCTCCTCTGTCTGCAGGAAGGTCGTTAGTGGGATGGGCCACACCTGGGCCCGTTGTGCTCTTCCCCTTCAAATTGCTACTTCAGCCTGCAGTCTTCCTCTTCTCCTGCCATCATAAGAACAGACAGCACCTCAGCAGCATGGGACCCTGATGAAGTTCTTTTTGTTTCTTTCACACACACCCACGTTCACACGCACCCATACATGCATTACACCACTGATCCCCTGATCCTCAGACCTTCTCTTAATTTGCTTGTGTTTTTTGTTAAATAAATTAAGTTTTTTAGCCCGCCACCTCATGTCTGTCTCCCTTTATGTTGCAGCCAGTGAGCCAGGCTATAACAGATGGGGGCTCGTCAGTTTTGTTGTTGACCCGGGGTAGAATCACTGTGACGTTGCTACTCAGTTGTACCCTGTTTTGTGCATCTTTTTTCTAGATGTAGGCATAATTTGGTTGGTTGGGAGACACTAGTGAGTGTGGTAAGTTGACTGTTTTGCTGTTTGGTTAAATAATAGGTGTTGATTGCTCTGAGGGGTGTTTGCTTGTGTCATGGAGCTGTTAAATGCTGGTGTTTTGTGGCTCAGAGTTGTGCAGTCTAGTTCACAGTTTAAGTAGATTGCTGCTGTTCTGTCTCTGTTAGGCTTAAGAGCGAATTCCCTAGGAGTTCGTTGGGGGATTTGTTAGAGTGGTGTGAACGTGGCTAGAGCAGTTGTCTCAGGAGCACGCACGAGGCTGCAGGGGAGGTCGCCAATCGTTGGTTGCCTGACTGGGCTTGCGGGCTTTAGTGCATAAGTACCCACCACAAGTAACACCTGAAGCCTAGGGAGGGAGTTTAGCTAGATTTCAGTTATTAAGTTAGAGGGACAGACCTGCGGTGATGTTTTCAGCTGTGTATGGGCTGTTGAGCTCTGGCTTCTTGGTGTAGCAGGGAGTAGAGTTGTTGCACATCAGTCTTGGTTTGTGTGTGGTTTGGGCATGTAAGATTTTTTTTGTCTTTTTCGCTTGGTTCCTCAGTCATGGTTACTGTTGAGGAATTTTTGGAAGCTCCATCAGAGGAGTTTTTGGAACTTTGTTCACCGGAACAATTAGTGAAAATCGCTGACCACTTTAAGATGGATGTTGGAGATAAATGGTCAAAGGAGAACATGAAGCATATTCTCCAAGAGAATCTGTTGGAATTGGGGATTCTCCAGTCACATGCTGTTGGTGCAGAATTAGACACAGTTCGTGCATCTGCCTCGAGTGTAGCTGGGGTGAGTTCAGAGTTAGGTTTTGAGCAGTGCAGAGTTGCTGTTGTTGCAAGCTGAAATCAAAAGGCTTGAGCTAGAGGAGTGCAGGTTAAGTTTGCAGAGTGTTGGTGGTGGGAGTCAGGCTCCTGCTGTGTTGGGCCTTCTCGTTCTTTTGATATTGCCAGTAGTCTGCGTTTAGTTCCACAGTTTTGTGAACGTAACCCCGATACGTTTTTCTCACTTTTTGAGCATGTAGCAGAAAGCAGAGATTGGTCTGATGCAGAGTGTACCCTGCTACTGCAGTGTGTTTTGACAGGTAAGGCACAGGAAGCATACTCTACACTTACTGTAGCTGAGAGTAGAGTTTGTCAGTCAAATCTGCAGTGTTGAAAGCGTGACTGACATGAGTTGGTGCATGAGGCATATCGCGAGGGGTTTCAGTCATGGGAGAAGTCTGGTAAGCAAACACACCTTGAGTTTGCCAGGGAGTTAACCACTCATTTCAGTCGTCGGTGTGCTTCACTCGGGGTTAATACTTATGCTGCACTGTGTGATTTAATTGTTCTGGAGCAGTTTAAAAACTCTGTTCCCAGTCACATTACCACTTACATTAGTGAGCATAAAGTGAAGATGGCATCGGAGGCTGCTGCTTTAGCTGATGAGTATGTGTTGGCACACCGTGGTGATCGTGAGTGCAAGGCGTGGGACGACACTTATAACCGGGGTGAGGGTGGTAGGTTTCGTCCACCAGGTAAACGGTGCGTTGAGGGAGCCAGTCCATGCCATAGCAAGCTTGACAGGGCTGCACGCAGTCAGGTGCAGTTTGATCCAAGTAAGGTTTGTAACTACTGTAAAGGTAGGGGTCATTGGAAAGCTGAATGTCCTGTTAAATCCAGTGGTAAAGGTGTGCTTGCTAAGCCTGTAGCACTTGCTGCTCCTGTCAGTAAAGTCAATCTTGTTGTTCCAGTGCATAAGTTGGAGCTTGACTGTGGGTTAGTTCAGGGTGAAGTGGCCATGGGGGTGCGTCCTGCACTGCCAATCCGGGGCATGGATGTCATCCTGGGGAATGACCTGGCTGGTAGCCGTGTCTGGGCTGATGGTCTGCCTCCTCCTTTGGTAACATCTTTGTCCTCTGTTACTGAGTTGACTGATGACAGTGCACAGTGTTTATCTGATGTGTTCACAGCTTGTGCAGTTACGCGGGCCATGCCCCGTGGGGAAACAGAGTTTGGGCAGAGTAGCACAGAGGAGAGTGGGGTTTTCACTGTGCCCATACCTGATTCTCTGTTGTCTGTTTCCCGCAGTGACCTGGCAGTGGAGCAGCGGGGTGATCCGACACTTAGTGAGCTGTGCTTTCAGATGTTGATGTGAAGAGTGCTGCGAAGGGGTATCTACTTCAGAACAGGTTGTTGGTGAGAAAATGGGTGCCACATGGGGAGAGCTTTGTGGGTAATACTGTATTTCAAGCTGTTGTCCCATCCAACTTTCAGGAAGAGGTACTGAGAATGTCACATGATCAGTTAGGTCACTTGGGGGTCCGTAAGACATACAACTAACTTCTCAAGTATTTCTTTTGGCCTCAGGTGAAGAGGGATGTGGCTAGTTACATCAAAACATGTCATACATGCCAACTGCCAGGGAAACCCAACCAAATAATTAAACCAGCTCCTCTGTCCCCCATTCCAGCGATTGCCCAACCATTTGAGTATGTCATAATTGATTGTGTTGGTCCTTTGCCGCGTTCAAAATCTGGTAGTAACTACTTGCTCACTGTGATGTGTCAAACAACCAGGTGTCCAGCCGCATATCTGTTTCGAACAATTAATGCCAAGTCAGTGGTCAAAGCATTGTTGCTGTTTATTTCAATCTTTGGGATCCCAAAGGTGATCCAAAGTGACCAAGGCAGTAATTTTTCGTCACATTTGTTTGCCCAGGTTCTGAAGCAACTTGGGATCACACATAATCAGGCTTCAGCATATCATGCTTAGAGTCAAGGGGCCTTGGAGAGGTTCGACCAAACTCTTAAGTCATTGCTGCGTGGGTATTGTGTTGAACTGGATCAGGATTGGGAGGAGGGACTACCTTGGTTGTTGCTAGCTGCCAGAGAAGTTGTGCAGGAGAGCACCAGTTTTAGCCCCAATGAGCTCGTGTTTGGGCATACGGTGCGAGGGCCATTGACTCTGCTGCACGACTCATTGGCACAGCATGAACCTCCTCAAAACCTGATCGAGTATGTTAATGGTTTCCGGCATAGGTTGTACATGGCTGGGGGGAAGGCTAGGGAAAACCTGGCCACCTCCCAGTCAAAAACGAAATGCCTTTATGATCAAAACTGAAGTTCGCCAGTTCAGTCCAGGTGACTCGCGTTATTGCCAGTGGTCAGTTCCCCATTTCAGACCAAGTTTCATGGCCCATTCACAGTTCTGCACCAGGTTTCTGAGCTGAATTACTTGTTATGGACACTGGAGCGCAGACGAAAAACTCAACTTTGCCATGTTAACCTCTTGAATCATTACTACACATGCAAGTCACAGTCTTGTGAAGGGGAGGGGAGTGAGCAGACTGTCAAACCTGGGGAGACAGTCAGCTGCTCATTTGCCTGCACATGAAGATGATGGGTTGGTTCTGCCTGATGAGAGCCTTTTGCGAGGCCGGCTGAAAAATTCTGAAAAGTTGCATAATTTGCAGCCTTTGTTAGGTTGTCCACTTGTCCATCGAGCGGCATGCCAAGTTGTCTGCTCTTATCAACTACTACCTGTGCTTATTTGATGATGTTCCAACTCACACACATTTGATAAAGTATGATATTGAATGATATTGGTGTGGGTGACGCGCAGCCCATCTGCCAGCAATTTTATAGTGTCCGAGGAAAAGCGTAAAGTAATGGAAAAAGAAATAGAGTACATGCTCGACAATCACATTGCTGAACCCTCTTCATCTAGCTGAGCTTCTCCCTGTTTGCTGGTGGACAAAGCCGATAAAAGTCAGAGGTTTTGCACAGATTATCATGAGGTAAACGGCGTGACTAAACCTGACGCTTACCCCCTGCCTCGCATAGAAGACTGTATAGATCAGATAGGCTCAGCTAACTTGGTTAGTAAATTTGATTTACTCAAGGGGTATTGGCAAGTACCACTATCACAAAGGGCTAAAGAGATTTCCACCTTCATAACTTCGTTTGGCCTGTTTTCCTATTTGTTGATGAGCTTTGGGCTGCAGAATGCACCAGCGACCTTTCAACGGTTGATGAATCTTGTTGTGTCTGGTCTGGACGGTTGTGCTGTGTACCTTGATGACGTTGTGGTTTAAAGCAATACCTGGGATGTGTTTGTGTAGTTTAGTTATGGTGTCTGGGCTTCCGGGTGAAACCCTATATTTTTTATGGGGGGGTGTGACGACGGGGGTGTGTCATCGTCATCTACCTATCTGTCCTCATGTAACCTGCAAATCATCTGACTATGACCTCATGTGACCCTGCAAATCATACTCCTTAGATTGAACACTGTGGCATTCTACTCAATAAGACAGATACCGGATGTGCTTACAGAATCCTCTCTTATCTGTCAAGGTTAAGTCTGTCTCGTTAGATACACGCTTTGAAACCAACACACACAAATCTTTTGTATTATATTTCAGTTAGTTCACGTGAACTCGCATGTAAGTCCAACCTCTGTATGGGGCAAGTCCCAGCCCAAGAAGATATAATATGTATACACCCGGAAGTTTCCCTGGACCCCATTACAACAGATAAGTACTTCCCCTTTAAAGGTGTAGATGCATTTTCAAAAATGTAGGTGTGATGATCTGGCAACAATTATCAGACCTCTACAAAAACACTTTCCCACCCTCAACTGAAAAGCTTAAATTGGACCTTGATAGGGGGAGTAGTTACATGATATATGAATGGTTTGCATATATCTGGCAGGGTTAATTGCATTAAAATGAATGTGCTGACATTTTCCAATGTCTGGCCATTTTCTACCCAGATCCTTTTTTCCATATAATAAACTAATTTATTTTTTTGTATGGACAAGCAGGACACCCAGGATCAGGAAAGAGTTGAAAAAGGTGAAGGTTACAAGGTTACTGTACAGCTTCTTTAAAAATCTTTTTGAGGCCTTAAACATTGTATTGACACCATGTGCAGTGATGGCCATTTTTTGAGTATTGCCACGTCAATAATTAATTAGCGGGAAAACAAAGGACAGCATCAGTGTTAATTTTGACAAGAACTTTAAATTTGGTTTTAGTCTTAGTCTCTTACTGAAAATAATTTTAAATTTAGCTTTAGTCTTAGGTCTTAGTCGCTTACTGATAATCATTTTTAATTTAGTTTTAGTCTTAGTCACTTAACTTAAAATTGTAGTTGGCTTAAGTCACATTTTTGTCTTTTATTTTGTTTTTGTCATGAAATCCAGTTTTTGTTTAATTCTAGTCAAACGTTTTAGTCAAAATTTTCTCAGACAGTTTCATGATACTGTAATGGATTTTGAACTATGCATGTAGTCAGTAGGCTGAGAATGTGTTACTGACTTACCATACTTTTTTAAATCATATAAAAATCCTCACAAGTCATCCTATTTATTTTCTACATACATGGCACTGCGACTGGACATACAGTAAAAGTGAAGCAGACCCTGTAGACATGGCACACTGCCTTCTTTAGTTCCATAAACCTGAAGAATCCAAACATCCAGGAAACAGTGTGCAAACCTGTTTGTTTTCACAATAAATGTACATAGAACAGTATAAGACAAATTAATTACAGTTCAACTGCTGGAACAGCAAGGGCTATTAGTGTACCATTTAGTCTTAAGCACTAAGTCTATCAGTATCTTTCCTTCCGTTTACCTGAAACAGTTCACTTATCTGTCATCTCAGTTTAGTCTCAGGAAGGCACCTCTCTCCAAGATGACCCGTGCCCTGTTGCGACAGGCCCTTGTCAGGTCCCCTGTAACACTAAACACCTGCTCAACAAAAGCTTGTGATGCAGGCGTTGCAAGTAAATCTAGGGCCAGAGACTTTAATGTCACATATGTCATTGAGTTCTGCACCAACCAAATGTACATTCCATGCTCAAAATCTGAGCTCTCCTGAGATGAAAGGTCAGCTTCCTCATCTCCTCCTGTTGAGCATTACTGGCCTTGGCTGGTTTTGACAGTTTAGAGGATGCTGACTTGGTGGACAAAAAGTCATGGTCACTTTGAGGAGGAGGGAACCTCGTCCTCGGCAACACCCTTCATGGACGCCGACTCCCCATCATCTTCATCCAACGCATCTTCCTCCTGTGTTGTTGAAGTGGTTTCTGTTGCACTGAGGATAAAAAATTCTGCTTCATTTTCCTGGATTCCATCATCTGTGTTTTCAATGAGAGCATCTGCAGCAACTGTTGGGTCAAGAAAGCAAGCAGCAGCAGCAGCAAGTGGAGAGAACTTGGCCTCACCTGGACTTAGGAAGCAGCCGAAGCATTGTTCCAGGTTAACTTTCATTTTGTCTGCCAGACCACGCAGGTCTCTGTCAGCCGATTCCAGAGAGAACTGGGAGAGGTGAGTGATCAAGTCTAGTATGGCTGGCACAATCAAAGACAAAGGGCAGCAAGAGATCTCGGGCAGCAGTCATCTTGATCCATTCACTTGGCTAGAGGCAATCCCAACCCATCTCATCTGCAACTTGGGTCACAGAGTCCTTCACCTGAAGAAGGCACAAAACCATCTGAAATGTGCTGGACCATCTTGTCATACAATCTTTCATTAGAGTAAGTTCACAGAGCTGGCAAAGTTTCTCCATTGCAACTGAAGACCTGTGGAACTGTTTGACAACTGCTTTCACCTTTTTGAGGAGCCATGTAACAGTGATTTCTTTGTGGATCATGTTGACAATTGTAATGTGTGTACAAAACAGGGTGTCCACTCCATGCCTCCATACCTGAGAAACAGACAGAGGAAACACAGAGAACAGACAACAGAGGAAACTGGCTTGACCTCAGGTTGTGTATTTACTATATAAATTTGTGTTGGTGTTGCAAGTTCATAAGTTGTGTGATTTGTTGAAATAAATTGCCAAAATGTTCATTCTCCTTGCTGGTTGTACTGACACTTCAGAATCATTTCTGCTTTTGCAATTAGAGTCTTTATGCCTTGTAAAATTGGTACTTTAAAGGCTCAATATTACGGTTTTGTATTTCTCTGTAATGTAGCACAGTGTTCACAATGTTACTTATAACATTCTATCTCAACCTTGGAACACAAACCATTTTCTGATGGTCCAAAAACATATGTAAATATGGCTTAAAATAAGGACTGCTAATCGACTTTGAAAATCTTAAGTCAGGGCAACCCTAATTATTTGCTGGAAAATTGAACTCTCCTCAACCTCATGTTCTCCCTCGCTCATTTCCTCTTCTGAATCATCTGAAGAGCTGGGTTCCTCTTCCTCTGGTGGTGGTCTGGATGCAGCAACCATGTTGCTCCCATTATCTCTGATAATTGTAAGAATCTTGTTTTCTGGTATTCCCCACATTTCATTGCAGTGGTCAACACAAGCTTTGATAGAATCAGCAGTATGTGGATGGGTGATCTTTTCGAGAGTAGCATGTGTTCAGGTTGGTTCTGCACAGTGCAAAAGTATTCATTCATTCATTCATCTTCTATACCCGCGTATCCCTTTCGCAGTTGCGGGGGGCTGGAGCCTATCCCAGCTGGCAATGGGCGAGAGGCGGGGTACACCCTGAACCGGTCGCCAGCCGATTGCAGGGCAGTGCAAAAGTAGCATGCGCTTATAGCAAGGTAGGAAGCATTGAGTCCCATGGTTGTCCAAATGTCAAGACCAATTGTTATTTTCTGTGCAGTGGCCAGTGTAGCTTTATATTTTTTCTTTCATCCATGTAAATGCTCCCAATGAGGTTGCTGATTTTGGTTTTCTTGGGTATGGTCAGCCTCCTGTCAACCACCTCCATCATTTTAAGGAAGTCCTTGTCCTCCACTGTCTGGGCTGGCGACCAGTACGACCTATCCACAAGGCTAGAGCTCTCTCTTTATGTTGTTTTTGTTTTGCATCTGGATGGTACTTTGCAGTCTTTGATGCCAAAAGCAGCATATTCAGAATGGTTGTCTGTTGTTGTTTCTCCCTTTCACTTCCCTACTCACTGTCTGTTTTCTGTAGTACAGGTGAAGTCTCCAGAATCTAAAGGATAAAAAAAGTTTTCATATTATTTGTTATTATTTGTTTTATTTATTATTTGTTTGTTATTTTTCATATTAAACAGTCTACTGAAAGGACAACATATACCACGTTAGGACAGGGGTATAGCCTAACCATACCAGACGCAGTGTGTCGTTATTGGTTATCAGACACAGATAACGTTTATTACTTGACAAAACAAACTTTTTAACTAACCCCACAGCGGTAAACTGCATCATTAAGGTAGACCCGCATCAACGTTATCTGGGAACCATTACAACGTTCATTCACTTCATGGTCCTAATCTAATCTAATCGGTAACAATCGGTTACTTCTATATTTTCTTAATTCTTTTCTTAATCACCAGATCCAGACATTCATTTAGGTTTTTACGAGAACCGAATTACCCGCAGCAGTCTTGTTCTCTCCAAATCATACCGACCAGGTGATTAAATCTGGTGAAAACACTGAATAAAGCAGTTTCACGTTAAATCTGTTTCTCCAGGTGACTATCCTACATAAGATGGTGCTGCTGCGCCAAAATGCTCCACAATTCCCATTCCCTATAACATTACACTAACATGAATTTAGCCCTCCTACAAAATAATTAACATATACGTGTTATTGAATCAGTCACCAGACATAATTGATACTTACCTTGGCAAACACTGCGGCATGGCATGTCTTCAGGTGTCTTTTCAAATTTGAGGTGTTCTTTCCGCCTATCTTGACAAACCGCTCCATCCTCATTGGAAACCATACACATTGTCTTGTTTTCTGATGGAATATACGAGAATTATCTCCATAGATGAGGCACGCATCTTTGAGAGGCCAGCAGCAGCTAAAATTTTTCTTGTGGCTTTAAGCTTGCTAGCTTAGACGACACTCGGACATTTACATTCTAATAGTCAAGTTTCATTCAAATTTAGTTCAGCCTTGTTGTCATCAGCGGGCACCCGTCATGCACCTGGCATGCACCAAGCGGAGGGGAAAAACATCCAGTGAGATGGGGCAGTGAGAGAATTTGACTTGCACTTGCAGAAGTGATTGGTTAAAAATGAAAACAACAAATAGGTTGTCTGCCCAAACACAGACAAGTTTTTTGTCTCGTCTTTAGTCGTCAGGGCATAATGAACAGAGATTTTGTCTCATCTTCACTTGTCAGGACATAATGAACAGGGATTTCGTCTCGTCACTCGTCAGGGCATGATGAACGGAGATTTCACTGTCATTTTTGTTAAGAATATTTTTTTCATTTACGTTGTTACAATTTAGTCATGCAATAAAATGATGTCAACGCATACTTATCGTCGGAATTTTCGTTGACAAAATTAGCACTGGACGGCATTGCTTTTGCATCCTTCTTAGCATTGTAGGAGAATAGTGTTGGAGTGGAAGTCAACATTTGCCCCCAAAGCATCCCAATAGCTCAAACACCTCATGTTATTCTTAAACCTGCAGAAAGTCAAGTTTGATTTGAGGGTTTCATCTGGAAAATGTGAGTCTGCTCAGAGACCTATGATCAATTACATAGTCACTGAAGACACTACAAGATAAATTAACCACTGATGCACGCTTATATACATATTGGGGCAGCTGTGGCTCAGGAGGTAGAGCGGTCGTCCACCGATCAGGAGGCCGGTGGTTCAATCCCTGGCCTCGGCAGTCCACATGCCGAACTACCCTTGGGCAAGATACTGAACGCCAAAACTGCCCCCGATGCTGCGCCATCGGTGTGTGAATACATATGTGCGTTGCTTTGGATAAAAGCGTCTGCCAAATGACTAATTGCAACTCTAGCGCAGTTGTTTTTCTATGTTTTTTCTTTGTCAAATATTTTAAAAATGTTTCTCTGCAGTTCATTATATTTCATTGTAATTAGAATAAATAAATACATAAATTAAAAAAAAGTCACCTTGAAGAACAACAGATGTTTTTTACAAGTCAGAGGTAATTACCCCAATGACTATTCTCATTATTAGCTGGGTTTCCAGACTGAAAATTTTTAACAGCTTGGCTGAATTAAAAATCGGGTAGGAATTGAAAGACATGGAAATTTGTTTGAACATAATTATACATTACTAACAGATTGCATCAGCTGAAATAGTTCCAATGTCGGCATAACTTACAAGCTAGATCTTACACCTGATGGTTTATTTATGTTTCTAAAGTCTCCAAAAGTAGAATGGGAGCCAGAGCATTTAACACAGACACTGTCTCTACATTTAAGAGTAGGCTTACAACTTTCCTTTTTGATAAATCTCATAGTTAGAGCTGGCTCAGGCTTGCCTTGGACCAGCCCCTAGTTAAGGTGCTATAGGATTAGACTGTCGGGGAACCTCCAAAGATACCTCAAGCTCCTCTGTTCTTCTCTCCCTCTCTGTCTGCACGGTTTCATGTCCAACCATGGCGTGTTACTATCATAGCTTCTTCCCCGGAGTCTTTGTGCTTTGTCGTCTCTCAGGTTCCCATGGATAGTGGCTGAATCTGGATTGTGGATTATAGCTATGTCTCCTGCCATGGCCCTGCCTGACATCCACTACAACTGCTACTACTACTACTGCTGTGATTGCATTTCTGCCTGTCTCTCTGTGTCTGTCTCTCGATCTCTCTCTCCTGCTCTCTCTCTCTCAACCAACCGGTTGAGGCAGATGGAATTACACCTAGCCCTTAGTTAGGTGTAAAGTTCTCCCTAAAATAACATTTGGCATGGCACATTGTTTTGAAAGTGGGATAATTTGGAGCATGAGGAGGAATGAGATATTTGCATCAGCGACACATTTTCCATGATAGGACACAAACTACTTCTGTAACCATAAACAAATGTCAACATAGCATTATACCATGTTATATGGCTAGCAAACAATTTGCCTGTTATGGCTGTGTTTTTATCTGCTCTGGTTCTGCTTCTGCTTCTCTGCAGGGCTGGAGTGTGGCAGGGGCGGGGCCGATCTCCTCTGAAGCGAGCAGCTTCTAGATACACCTGACTCTAATCCTCGCTCATCAAGACTTTCCTTTTTAAGCTGGCTTCTCCCACACTCCTGTACCAGATGATTGTCGCTCTTGCCCTTTGTGTCTCACCACAGATTGACCTCCTGTTTTTTTTCCCCCAGCGGTGACTTTTGGTTTTGCCTGCATGTTCTGCATTTTTCCCTGACAGTGATTTTTGGTTGTTGTTAATTTTGGTCAATAAACCGTGTTAAAACTCTCTCTGCATTCTGGGTCCTCACCTTCCTTGCAACCATAACATTGCCAGTTTAGGTTATCATCATGTGCTTGTTATGGCATTATAATTTCATCTGTCCAATAATAGACAACCGTTATATTACCCTATGCTGTAGTGGACTATTTTACTACTGGATGTCACTGTTATTTTCCACCAGCTGTAGATTAAGGTTATATACGTATCACCAAATCATAATGCTTTACCCTGGTTTGCATACCTGTTTATTTGTTGTTGTTTCATTGTTGTGATTAACCATTAACAAAGTGAGACACAACACTGTAGTAAACACTGCATTAAGAATAGTGCTTTCACTGATTGGCCACAGGAAGTGAAAATATCATTTTCTGCAACAATATTTTGATTTTGACTTTACGTCAGATTAGTTCAGATTAACCACCCTCTGTGTTGCAACCAAACGTCAGCACAGCTTTAGTATCAAACTAAGAAGTTTCAAAGCATCATTTAGTGTGCACTTTGCACCCTAGAGAGAACTTAGCTGGTGCAACGGGCCACTGATATTTACACTTGTGAAGCTGGAAGTGACTTTCTTTAAAAAATCACTTAAACAATGAGTCAACTAATGTCTTTGGATTATTATTTTATTATTATTATTATTTTTGATTAATGAAATAGCCATTTAATTAGACTAATGTTTGAGCTCAAGAAAAAAACAACCTTTCATAAAACAAATGAACAAACACAAAAATAGAACAAACCTACATTAAACCGTTATCATTGCATTGTCACATCATAAATCAACAGTCATTTATAAAGGGTCTGGCAAATGATGTTGTCCTGCGAATTGTGCTGTCAGAAAACTCTTCTAAGTGTCAATGTCATTGGCAAACAATTTATTGTTTTGTTGTTTGATTTTGAGGACATGTTGAAAAAAGGTGGTGTTATAAGCTTGCTAGTACTGGGGCTATTCAAGAGCTGCTTGATGAACGACTGTAGCAGGCAAGATAACTACTAACATGCTAGCTAGCAAGAAAATTGCTAGCACTGTCTCTTGGAGGTAACTATACAATTTAATTATATAACTACATAATAACTTGACAGCAAACTCACAGTTGGCCCATTATTTCTTTTCATAACCATCAGCAGACCATCCTTTTTTTTGTGGAGCTGCTTATACTCCAACAAAGGAGGGCCAAGTGAATGGTGCAACAATGCTAATAGGCTATGATAGCCTCCTCTGTTTTGGACATTCCACGTCTCTATTTCTTCAAAGGTAAGCACTGTGAGGATGGTTTGCTCTTCATCAACTGGAATTTGCACGTCAAAGTTGAACCTGTAGCTTGCCTCCCTAAGTGAGTCACCTGACTGTAATTCTAAATTAATTTAAATGTGCATTTGACAAGCCTTTATGCAGGTTTGTGGAGGTGTGAAAGTAGGCAGTGTTTGAACTTGGTTTGAGCTCTTAAATCTTTTATCAGTCAAGCAAAGGCTGACAAAAATGCATGCCATTATCCCCATTTATACGGTTTGTGACATCAAAACTACAAAAATGTTCAAAAGACACAGAGTTGCTGGAGAAAGATCAGGGAGACAGTGGGATGTTGGAGCAGCTGGATACCATTCTGAACAGGTATAAACACTTTTGTTAGACCTGGTCAGGTGACATATATGAACCATTTTTTCAAAAACATACAGACCTTTATGCCTTACCAGTGAGGCTAATCATTGTGAAATGAAAAGCAGCAAGCTGCTAACGGGGCTAAAAATGAACCAACTAAGCCCTGATACAGACCTCTCTCACATCTCATATCCTTGAGTCTGACAACAGATGACAATTATAACTTATTAGAAACTGAACGTTGTGTTCTGTCCCTCAGTCATGGAGAGGCAACATGCTCATTATCTGGCAGCGACACCCATGGTGCAATATTCAGTCCTGATCACAGGATATACCAATTAGTTTACCCAGCAGGAAACAGCCCTCCTGCTGTCAAAATAATCACCAACCATAGGTTATCCTTATGTTTGTATTTGTCTAGTCTTTCTTTCGTTCTTCATATCTCTCTATTTTTGTAGCAACGTGTCCTCTTTCTCATGTTGTTTCAGTGTAAACTTTACTCAGATTTCTTTCGCTGTTGTTTTAGCACTAAAGTCAAAAAGGTCATGAACTAGCTGCCTTGAGAATACATCAACTCTGACCATTGTAGAAACACATTGTTAAATCAATCAAATTGTTATAAACTATTAAATCATTCCCGGGGTTAGAATGTGCACATGAACACACTGACAACAAATCTCTTTCAGTTATAGTTGTTAAACTGTTTTTGTTTTTTCAAAGGCTGTAAAATACTTCAAAATGGAACATAAGTACAGTTGCAAGCAGGCTTCAAGTTCATTTGCCTTCAATGGACAGAAACACAAGCAGTGACAAACGGGTTTTAGGCTTCGCAAAGGTGAACAAAGTGACTTCAGCTAGTTTAATTCTGTTAAAACAAGGACTGAAACCAAACACACACTTGTTTAGTCCTCACAAAGCTTGCATCATTTCAATAACTACAAACTCAATTTGTAGTGCCACCATCTGTATTTTGGTAATTGTCCAGCATGTAGGATTTGAGAGGATCTATTAGCAGAAAATGGAATATGGTATAAAATAATGATATAATAATAAGGGCCTTTCATGTTTTTGTGTTTTTAGCAGCCACCGTAGGATTTCCTATATGCTTGGAAGGGGAGGGTGAGGCGCTGCTAGTGTGCTGCTTTATACATTCACATCATTGAGTTGCAGGATTGGTCAGAACAAAGAGGTGACCTCCGATTGGAGAAAGAGCAAAGTTCTTTTCTGAGGAGTATCAATAATGGTGGGGATCCTCCCCCCCTGAGTTCACTGGGAGTGTGGGTGTGTGTTCACTGATCTGTTCATACATGGTTGTGCTTTCTTGTTTTCTTGCATGTTGGAATTTGTGTGTTTGTGTGTGCATATCATTATTCTTTATTTTCGATGGGAGGCTTCCACTTTCCCACTGGTCATGGGCTGGAGCGCACAGATCCTTGGGGGTCAAAGGTCAGTTTGGCCTATAGTGTGACATCATGGCAGCTTAGAGAGGTCAAGAGAGGTCAGCGGCAGAAGGAGAGGACACTGACACAACAAAAGAATTGCTGATATAAATAGAGAAGCACATTAGGAAAGAGAAAAGGACTGAAACAAAGAGTTTAGGATGTGAGTGAAGGAATCCAGAGACATATCCCTTCACTGCCAATCACATCTTGGCTTCTTTTCACAAAAGATTGAACACACTGGAGGATAAATGTTGACAAGTATTCAGTGTTTCCCTCAGTACGCTCTTGTTGTCAGGGTGAAAAAGCTGTAAAAGAACATTTAGAATATGGGGCACCAACATTCTCAAGTGAAATCAGGAAAAATACACTCTTCAGTGTTCATTTACTTGACTGGACAAATTAAGTATTATTCAAACATAGTCTTATTCATAATCTTGCATGTATCTGTTGTAAAACAACATCCCATGCATACATACAATACAGAAATAAAATACAAATAAGTATGTTGCATCATTAACATTATGTCTCTACAGTAATGCTGGATAATTGCTGTTTCTTGGAAGGAAATGTGAATAAGTGATTTAATTAATAAGTGATTTATTAACTAAATTATCTAGTATCTAATAGTATCTAAGTAGCACTCACAACAACTGGGACAAGCCCTAAAAGCACTCAGCAGATATTAATGAAGTATTATGAAGTCAACGGTAACTCTCAGGTTATTTTCAGTTAATCATAACTACATTTTCAATTGGCTGGTTGCTAGGAATAAATGCAGGATTAATGTTGGCTGTTGAACAATCATAATCTTCCATAAGAGTGAATCCAGGGTCTGTATGACCAGCTGCTCTGTGCAGGTAGCTGAAATATCACTTACACATTATGCTTCAGCTGTGATTTTGATAGAGGCTGCTGGTGAGAGAGACAATTGGTAGGAGAGGGTAATTGTGAAAATTAATGTTAAAGACATTATAAATACAGTCATTGGTGGAGCATGTTTCTGAGCCTTTTACCCATGCTTATACTTCGATTTGTTGCTTTTTCCTCTGTGTGATCCACTATCCACTATATTTTACAAAAAGCATGACTTCGACCGACATTGCTCTTCATTAAGAAGGAGTAAGCCTCCTCCCATTGGTGAGATACTTGCACAGACTTTGAGAGTTTTTAACAGTTACTCGTCCTTCTCACTTTTATCCTTCTTCTTGTCTTATTTGAGTGAATGACTCTTTGTCAATCGATGATACAGCTAATGTTCTACATACTGCCACCTGCTGTACTGGAGAGGAATGCAGCAAATACATCTAGTAGATGTTTATGCCTCCTGTCATTTTTTTTTCTTCTAAAAGACAGATGATAGATAGAAGAGATTTACAGTAAAATTATTGAAAGGGAGGAAAGCAGGACAAAAGGGTAAAATGTGGCAGAATACTGGGAAAAACGTATGGCATGACAATGGCAGCAACTGAATGCCTTCAAGACAGTAAAGGGCATGTATAATGATATTCTATATTTTTCTTATTGTCAATAAATGCCATGTGCAGACCTAAACCAACAATAAATGCATCCCATTCACAAAACTGTGTTTGTTTCCAAAGCCTGATCTTGTTCCTCCATGCCACACAGCTCCATTGTCATCGGCATTTGTTTGTCATTTTAAAACCCTGTATTGTAAAATGACAAATAACTGAACCTTGACAGATTACTGAAATTTTAATCCCTTCATGCTACACACACATTGAACATATACAAATAGTTAAATCAGAAAAGCACATAATGAAATAAAAATAAAACAATGTATACATATGCTTTTATACATATATACCTGTACCTATACACCCCAAAAACTATGTACATTATGTGCCATGTCAGTGTGAAGCTCTGTGTAATTTATTTATGGTGGAGTGCAGAGGATGTTTTGATGAGTCTCACAGCTTGAGGAAAGAAGCTGCTCTATAGTCTGTAGGTACAGCAGATAGTTCTGTATCACTTGCCAGACAGCAGCAGGGTGAACAGACTGTGGCTGGAGTGGATATTGTCTTTTAGCATCCTTTGGGCTCTGCACAGACACCTCACCTCAGTGATCACTGATGTTCAGTAGATGTGTGCCAATGGTATTCTGAGCAGTTTTAATTAACCGCTGCAGATCCCTCCAGTCCTGGGCCATGCACAAAACCATGCCAGTTTGTAACGTTTCCAGTCAGGATGCTTTCTATCACTCCTCTGTAAAAGATGTTGGCTCAGAAATTTTGCTTTCTGAAGTTTCCTTAAGAAATACAGCTGTTTCTGAGCTTTCTTTACCAGAGTAGAGATATATGATAACCATGACAGGCTTTCTGTGATGCTGATTCCCAGCAACCTAAAACTGTTGACCTGCCCCTCCTCAGCTCCACTGATGTAGACAGTGTTTGTCTTTGCCTCCTTTTTACTAAAATCAGCAATTAGCTTGATCATTTTGCTGGCATTCAGTAGTAGTTTGTTATTTGTGCAAAGAGCTATGTCCTACTTTTTTTTATAGTTGTAAACCAGCAAAGAGTAATACACTTCATGAAGTTGAGGAATTTGTGAGAGACAGATTACAAAAAGAAAGGTCAAATTCAAAGCAGCTAATGATTTTACACCATGTCAGTCTTCACAAACTTGTGAATCTTGCATTTCTCACACTGCAACTCAACAGCATCTCTTCATTAGAACCTCTCTGTCTGGTAAACACCCATGTCTTTAAAACTTCACATCCCTAGCTTTACATGTTTTAGGGCCCTACCATTGTGCTACTGGTTCACTGATATGGACAACAAATCAGAGCTACGTCTAGTGGTATCAACTACACCTGTGCTTCTCTTGCTAAAAAACCCAGTCAAAATGTATTCAGTGAAAAAGACCCATAAGGGCAGGTTTACTGTATGTTGAGGGTTATTTTCACGATTTTAATGAAAAAAATGAATATCATGCTCATGTCATTATTAAGGCCTCTTCATCCTCAAACAAACCCAAAAACTGTGAAAGTAAAAGAGGGCTTGTAGAAACATCCAGTTCTCACATATCTATTACATACAACTTTTTTCGTAACTTTAATAGAGAGAGAAGATGAATGAGGGAAAGTCAGTGAAGAGATGCAAAATGTAAAAATACGCAGAAATAAAAATTACATTTCCATTACTCAATCTGACTATTGAGAAGGCAAGGCAGGGAAAGTTTATTTGTATAGAATCTTATGACAGTATGACAATTCACAGTGTTTTACATAAGACAGAAAGACAGGAAAGATTAAGCAATAAAAAGAGACACTGACACACTGAAAAATTATGTAAATAAAATAGAAGATAAAAATAAAATTAAACTAGAATAAAAGAAATAAAAGAGCAGAATAAAAATGAAATTGCAGTTACAGAGCTGTGCAAGAAATGAATAAATAGTCCCAAAGGTAATTTGATAGAAGGCCTTTGATAAAAGGCAAACAGAGGAGTCTTAAGCCTTGATTAAAAAGAACTGTGGTCCATGTTTTGACTCTGGGGACAGTCAGTCCCAGAGCCAGAGAAAAGGAACCGACCAGGCATTTGATTTTTATGGGTGATGTAATTTTTTTCAGACTTTTTAATACAACAAATTCACATCGGATAGTTCAATATTATTAAGGTTCATTTGTTAAAACACTACCATGAAATAATATGCATGTTTACTGTAATGATGACACTTAAAAATTTGTTTCACTCAATATGAATCAGTTGTCACCCAATAACGCAGCCTGCTATTTTCAAGAAAAGCTAAGTATGTTCAACTCATGAAGTCTCACCCCGCTGCTAAACTTACAATTCATACAAAAACAATCTGAGGCCTAAGTCAGTTATTAGTGCAAAACAAAGCCATTGACATTGTGACAGTCAGTGACCATTCTCATTAGGTGAGCTTTTCCTGTTGGTAAACCACTTTCTTAAGTCCATTTCCACAAAGAAATACAATTGCTAATATATATATATATATATATATATATGTGTGTGTGTGTGTGTGTGTGTGTGTGTGTGTATGTATGTATGTATATACGTATATATACGTGTATATATATGTATATATATATATATATATATATATATATATATAGAGAGAGAGAGAGAGAGAGAGAGAGAGTTCCTTTACCAAAGGCCTGGGAGCTTGAGGGTTCTGCACAGGAGGGTTGAGGGTTGTTCCCAGGAGTGCGCACTTCTGGACAGAGACCTCAGATGTTCTTCCTGGTATCCTCCCAGCTTGGAGGTTATCCCTCCAAGTGCCCCGATCACTACTGGGATCACTTTTGCCTTTATGCCCTACATCTTCTCCAACTCCTCCTTGAGACCCTGGTATTTCTCCAGCATCTCGTGCTCTTTCTTCCTGATGTTACTGTCTCTTGTGATCACTACATCCACCACTGTGACTGTCTTCTGTTCTTTGTCTGCCACCACTATGTCTGGTTGGTTCGCCATCACCAGTTTGTCTGTCTGGAACTGGAAGTCCCACAGGATCTTGGCTCGGTCATTCTGGATCACCTTTGGAGGCGTCTTCCACCTTGATCCTGGGACCTCCAGCCCATACTCGGTACAGATGTTCCTGTGTACGATGCTAGCCACCTGGTTATGACGCTCCATGTATGCCTTCCCTGCCAGCATCTTACACCCCGCTGTTATGTGCTGGATTGTCTCAGGGTCATCTTTGCACAGCCTGCACCTGGGGTCTTGTCTGCTGTGGTAGATCCCGGCTTCTATTGACCTTGTGTTCAAGGCTTGCTCTTGTGCGGCCATGATCGATGATCCAGCCCTTTCCAGCCACTGGTATGTTTTCACTATGTCAGCCACTTCCTCAAGCTGTCAATGGTACGTGCCATGCAGGGGCTTGTCTGTCCATGCCAACACTTTTGGCTCCTCCTTACTGGGCTTCTGCTGCCTGAGGCATTCACTCAGCAGGTCATCAATGGGGGTCATCTTCCTGATGTACTCCCAGAGGCTTGCTGTTTCCTCTAGGATAGTGGCTCTGATGCTCACTAGTCTGCGGCCTCCTGTCTTCCGCTAAGTGTGTAGCCTCAGGACACTGGATTTAGGGTGAAACCCTCCATGCATTGTAAGGAGCTTCCTCGTCTTGATATCAGTGGTTTCCATATCTTCCAGTGGCCAGGATATTATACCAGCAGGGTATCTGATTACTGGCAGGGCATAGGTGTTTATTGCCTGGATCTTGTTCTTGCCATTCAGCTGACTTTTCAGGACCCGTCTCACCCTCTGAAGGTATTTGGCTATGGCTGATCTCTGTGTTGCCTCCTCATGATTGCCATTTGCCTGTGGGATCCCTAGGTATTTGTAGCTGTCCTGAACATCTGCTATGTTGCCTTCAGGTAGTTCAACCCCTTCAGTGGCGATCATCTTCCCTCTTCTGCACACCATCTGTCCATACTTATCCAGTCTGAAAGACATCCCAATGTCATTGCTGTATATCCTGGTGAGGTGAATGAGGGACTCAATGTCACGCTCACTCTTGGCATACAGCTTAATGTCATCCATGTAGAGGAGGTGGCTGATTGTTGTCCCACTTCAGAATCGGTATCCAAAGCCACTCTTGGTGATGATCTGGCTGAGGGGGTTTAGGCCTATGAGGACCCACCTGGACATACTGTCCTAAGCGGGACTCGAACCCCGCCCTTCCATGTGGCTATATATAGCCAAAAGTATTCTCTCACCCATCCAAATAATTGAAATCAGGTGTTCCAATCACTTCCATGGCGACAGGTGTATAAAATCAATCATCAAGGCAATCAGATTGTTTTTCAAACATTTGTGAAAGAATGGGTTGCTCTTAGGAGCTCAGTGAATTCCAGTGTGGTACTGTATAGGATGCCACCTGTGCAACAAGTCCAGTCGTGAAATTTCTTCACTCCTTAATATTCCACAGTCATCTGTCAGTGGCATTAGAACAAAGTGGAAGTGATTGGGAATGCCAGCAACTCAGCCACAAAGTGGTAGTCCACGTAAAATGACGGAGCAGGGTCAGCGGATGCTGAGGTGCATAGTGCACAGAGGTTGCCAACTTTCTGCAGAGTCAATCGCTACAGACCTCCAAACTTCATGTGACCTTCAGATTAGCTCAAGAACAGTGCGTAGAGAGCTTCATGGAATGGTTTTCCATGGCCAAGCAGCTGCATCCAAGCCATACATCACCAAGTGCAATGCAAAGCATCAGATGCATTGGTGTAAAGCACGTGGCCACTGGACTCTAGAACAGTAGAGACGCGTTCTCTGCAGTGACAAATCACGCTTCACTATCTGCCGATCTGATGGATGAGTCTGGGCTTCACAGTTGCCAGGAGAACGGTACTTGTCTGACTGCATTGTGCCAAGCATGAAGTTTGGTGGAGGGGGGATTATGGTGTGGGGTTGTTTTTCAGGAGCTGGGCTTGGCCCCTTAGTTCTAGTGATAGGAACTCTGAATGCTTCAGGATAACAAGAGATGTTGGACAATTCCACGCTCCCAACTTTGTGGGAACAGTTTGGGGATGGCCCCTTCCTGTTCCAACATGACTGTGCACCAGTGCACAAAGCAAGGTCCATAAAGACATGGATGAGAGAGTTTGGTGTGGATAAACTTGACTGGCCTGCACAGAGTCCTGACCTCAACCTGACAGAACACCTTTAGGATGAATTAGACAGAGACTGAGAACCAGGCTTTCTCGTCCAACATTAGTGTGTGACCTCACAAGTGGGCTTCTGAAAGAATGGTCAAAAAATTCCCATAAACACACTCCTAAACCATGTGGAAAGCCTTCCCAGAAGAGTTGAAGCTGTTATAGCTGTAAAGGGTGGACCGATGTCATATTAAACCCTATGGATTAAGAATGGGATGCTACTTAAGTTCATTTGCCAGTCAAGGCAGGTGAGCTAATACTTTTGGCTAAATACACACTCACATATATATATTTATACACACGTGTGTGTGTGTGTGTGTGTGTGTGTGTGTGTGTATGTGTACATATAACTATGTATATGTACAGTGCTTAAATTTATTAGACCACCTGTCATAAAAATGAGAAAACATAAATATTTCAGAAATCTTTCAAAAACTTCTTTAAAATTAAAAAAGTTATTGTTATTTATTTGGCAAATAACAAACTGATATGACTAAATAGTCCTTTTCAAATATAATAACCAAAAACTTAATATTTTGTATGGCCTCCTTTGGCCTTGGTAACAGCTTGCATTCTTGCTGGTTTTTATGTACTTTTCGACAGTCTGTTTTGTTATTGAGTTCCAAATAGTTTCTAGCTGTTCCCACAGACTTGCTTTAGATGAAACTTTTGTGCGATCAATCTTTGAATCTACTAAATCCCAAATTTGTTCAATAGGATTCAAATCCGGACTTTGACTCGGCCAGTACATCAGTTCCAGTACTCCAGATTCCCTTTTCTTGGTCAAAGTCTCTGCACAGCTTGAAGTATGCTTGAGGTCATTGTCTTGTTGGTATATGAACCCACGCCCAATCAGATTCAGTCCAGAGGGGATTCCATGATGCACTAAGATGTTGTGGTAGACGGTCTTGTTCATGATACCGTCGATTTTTGGAACCGCATACCATTATGGAATCTCCACCGTATTTCACTGTGGGTGCAATGCATCTGGCATCAAAACGTTCTCCAGCTTTTCTGTGGACATAAACACGATGCTGCTGACCGAAAAGTTCAAACTTGGACTCGTCCGTCCAGAGTACCTCCTTCCAGTCATCAACAGTCCAGTGTTTGTGCTCCCTGGCAAATCTGAGGCGTTTCTGGATGTTTGCAGGCCTCAATAATGGCTTCTTAGCAGCTATTCTTCCCTTTAAGCCTTGTTCTGTCAGTCGTCTGCTTATGGTCATTCTGGAGACTTTCTCAGACTCTGATCTAGAAGCATTCATCTCTGCCTGAAGATCAGCAGTGGTCTTCTTTCCGTCTCTAGTACTTAAAATCTTGAGGTTTCTGACATCTGCTTCAGTTAACTTTCATTTCCCGCCTCTTCCTTGCCGTATTTTGTAAGTACCAGTCTTAGCAATTGACTCCAAAGCATACATGTGTTTCCCTATTTGTCTCAGAGACCATCCAGCATCATGAAGTGTTTTAATGCAGACTCTTTCATTTTCAGTGAGCTCTCGACGTTTTACCATTTTGAACACGAATGAGGAATTTCAAACTGAATTCACCTTTTTATACCCAAATTTGAGCCGGCTCACTGGGCTTCTCTGAGAAGTCAGAAATGAATCAAGCATAACAATCAACCACTAAAACTAATTTTTCTGTTCAGGAATGCAAGAATGCAACTATAATTTGACATATTAATCAAGAAAATTTAATGTGCCTTACTATTTTTTTCCATTTCTTTTTTTGTAAATCAGTAAATTTGAAAATTCATGGATAACAATAATAGTTATATTTTATTTTTTTAATAATATCATTTCGATTAAAGAGCTTCTGCATATTGTTGTATTAACCACGTAACGTAAAAAATCATTTTGGTAATTACCAATGCTGTTAATTTAGGGCAGCTGTGGCATAAACCTTACTTTGGGTTAGGGTTAAACACTGTGTGTGTGTGTGTGTGTGTGTGTATATATATATATATATATATATATATATATATATATTTTAAACTAACTTTTACTTTAATATTAACTTCTAATATTTGAAGATCTGTTTATAAATTTTCAGTGTAAGGGGTTACAACTGCATTTCATTGTGCAATCCTGCATTGTATAACAAATGACAATATGACAAAAATAAAAACCTTGGACCTTGAAAAGAATGTACGCAGAGCGGAGAGCAGCAAAGAGTATGTATTATAAGTAAACAGGAAGGCACGTTTTTGATTCTTCATATGGCTTAAAGATTGCAGCAGACTTTGAGTCTTTGAGAGGAAAAGCAGCAAACTTAATTCATAAGAGAATTCATAGCATGGACATTTGTGGATGTAAAATTTAGCCATGGAATTATAAAACTGACACTACTTAAAGAAATCATTCTTTGAAAAATGATAATGACATCTTATAATGTAAGAAGGTAAGGCTCATTAATCAAACTGAAAATATCTGTAGCAAGCTCTTGCCAAAAGATGAGGAATAGATTTTTCTGGTCATTACACATGCATTGCAATCTCCAAGATGAATGTAATGACATCATCAGGATTGTCACAGAAGATTACAAAACAGTTTTCACAGACTGTGGTACTGACATAATAAATAAGCTGATCTTGATGTGTAAAAGTTGCCCTTTTAAGAAATAAAATGCTTCAACACTGAATATACAGTAAGGCAATGGAAAATGGAATGGAATGATCAGTTCATACAGTACTCAGCTATAATTATAATATCAAGTGGGGAAGTATGGCAGCCTTTGGGTTCTCTGTGCACCCACACTGTCTGCCTTTCCTGTCAGCAGAGAGACAATAACAACAGCAGAAGCTTTTTATCTGCACCTGAAAATCTGCTCTACGCCTACACTCTGTGCAGATGCTTTTATAAATGTCCATGTGTCTGTATGTGCTGTGTGTATGTGTGTGCTTATGTATGTGTCTGTATCTTCAGAGTGACTGAGCGCGTGGGAGTAAGCAACCAAGAGCAAGGCTACATTTCCCTCCTGCATAATGAGACTCTCCTCTGTTCTGGGGACAAGAGGAAAAACAAAAAGGATGTCTCCCACCCCTGACACATTTACCTAGTCCTAGATAGATGCCTTACACGGTCACACTTATTACCGTGCTGAGATATCTTGGTCTGAGAACCGTGAAACAAATGACATCCTCAATCCAAAATAGTCATCAGTATGAATGGAATCAAAGCTTGTCCAATAACAGCCATCAAGCACTGCTGACATTTTCCCTCTGCCCTGAGAACTCATCTCAGCCTTTCTCACTCTGAGGAGCATCAAGCAAGATAAGTCATTTTACTTTCAGTGATCTCGTCAGTGCCCTGAATCTTAATGACCACATCTGAGCGTAGAGTGCTGCATACGAGTTGGAAGGTATAGTGCAGATTATTGCTCTTTGTGGCCATATGTCTGAAAATAATGTGTCTTTAACATCACAATTACAAGCCATATTCTGACAGCACTTCCTCAATGCATTGGACAGGCTGTGTATAGACACATACAGTAATTTACAGACACTCCAACTCATATAGCTTTGATGTCTATTATCACTGATCTGATATTATTTCAAACTTTTAAACTGTAACAGATGTTTTGATGATAAGTCAGAAAATGCATCAGTTTATTGTGAAACACATTGTGTATTTTTAGTTATACTAACAACATGACTCAAGGCATGGCAGTGAGAGTCTGTCTGTCAGTTTGTCCACCACTTTGGTCCCCACTGAAATATCTCAAAAACTCTTGTTTACAAACATTAGTATGTTAACGCACCAAACTATTACAGCATAGATAGTGCCTACTAAACATCAGCATAGTGCTGTCAGCATGTTGGCATGCTAGTGTGAGCATTTTACTCAAAGCATTGCTGTGCCTAAGGACAGCCTTTGAGTGTAACATAGAGAGTACATGTCCTTTCTATTTCAGACCCGTTTCAGTATTTTACAACTGGGATCTTATTTTTGTAGCTCCCGCTACTGGTTCTATCAGTTATGAGGGCAACATTGCATTTACCACTCAGTTGCATTTAATACCAGTAATGGATAACAAGACCATACAATTTATGATCTGCATTACGTTAGTCAGATTTTCCTTTTTTTCTCATTACTTCATTTACCATCATATCATTTTGCTAACTAACTACATAGTACCTGAAACTGAGGAAGCACCTCTGAACATGGCAGAATGACCAGAAACCTGGATAGTGTGTTCACATACCATAGTATCCTGGTGTCTATTGGAGTACTCCACCTAGCATATCCAGGTGTCTCAAAGGATATGAGCATATCACCAGGATACTCCAACAACCTGATAATGAATGATGATAACTTCCCCTCTTATATTGAGAGTGCATGTCCTTCCTGTCCCCCCTCAGGTATACAGCAGCGCATTTGCTGCTGCAGCCTGTGTAGGAAGCTCACATTGCTCATCTGCTGTTTATGCATGTGTGGGTATGTGTGAAGTCTGAAAATACCTCTGGCTCTATTTCAGGATGAACCAATGCATAACTCATCCCTGCAGATTGTAATTGTAAGATTCACAGATATGATCTGAAAGGTGTTGTTGGTTGGTGGCAAAAGGTTATGTAGCACACTTGTTAAAAAAATATGCTTTTAATTTCTTACATTTCTATTATATATGTACTTAGTATCTCTTGCTGGCTTATTAAGATAAGATAAGATAAGACTTTATTGATCCCACACCAGGGAAATGTAGTCATTACAGCCAGCAAGTATTACAAAGAGCAAGCACACTCCTCTATTTTTCATGACCTTGAACTGTATGGATCTGTATGCACTTCAAGTTACAGTATAAGATCATAACAATACCATGATGGTATTGATGTTATTTGATTCATATGACCTTGTCTATACAAGATGTTTTGAAGAGTGTACCTAATGTGACATGATTTCATCATCTGAGATCTCTTGCAGGGTGATTGTTATTCGACCTGTTGTGAATTAAGAACCCTGTCACCATGCAAGACCATCATTTTTTGGGAAAATTTTATGTTCTGTGATATTTTTTAATGTCCAAATGCAGGTTGTGAACAGATCTTGGGACTTGCTTGGAGAAAATGCATAATTAATGGTATTTGATCTGGTGAATAATGAGACTTCTGTTTTGTGGGGGTTTCAGCTGAACCAATTTAATCCTGGACCATGACATTGCTCAAGTTTGTGTCCACCTAGCACTTGCTGTCAGACAGACAGCAGTGCAGCAGGGCACCTATCTCTGTAAAAAGACAGTTTGCTGCCCTACTTCCTCCAAAATAGGTCAGATCAAATCACCATAGGCCATAATCTGCATCTCCAAGCACTAATAATAAAACCCCTCCTCTCACTCTAAAGCTATTTCAATAAAAGCCTACTCTCCTGCAGTTTGTAAAGGCTGTTACAATGTTACATATATTACACACACACACACACACACACACACACACACACACACATATATGTAAAGAGGAGCTACAGAAGATTTGGGGAGTAAAGGTAACAGTGGTAGCAGTGGTAATCGGAGCACTGGGGGCAGTGACCTACAAACTGGGAGAGTGGCTTGAGCACATTCCAGGAACAACAACTGAGGTCTCTGTCCAGAAGAGCGCAGTCCTAGGAACAGCTAAGATACTGCGGAGAACCCTTAAATTCCCAGGCCCCTGCCAGGGAACACAAGGTTGACGAGAAAGACACAATACAGGAGAGATCACAATACAGGAGAGATCACAATACAGGAGAGATCACAATACAGGAGAGATCTCTTATGAGATGCATATGTGTGTATATATATATATACACACATATGCATATGGATTCACACCAAGTTCATCTCTCTCACAACCTGTCTAAGGTATATTTAAATGTGTTTGCTGCATTTTTTTAATGTTTGTGACCAACCATGTACTAAACCTCTCTGTCTGTCTCATTTATTTTTCCTTCACAGCATTCCTCTGCTTCCCAGAGTTACTACAAAGGTACTGAAGCATTTTGTTCAGGACCTCCCACATACTTATTTCCCCTAAATTACACACAAAGGTACACTTAAATTAGGAGATATACTGGGCTCCAGTATTTGGTTGATTGGGAGGGTTATGGTCTGGAATGTTCTTGGGTTCCCCGGTGCTTTATTTTTTGTTATACTGTGCATTGTTATTATTTTGATATGTTTTTTCTGTGAATGTGTTGTGTGCAAGTTTCCTTCCTGTTCCTTCTTGCAGTGGAGGTGTGGCCTGGCTGTTCGGAGGGCAGACGGAGCAGCTGATCATCAGATCATCACTGATTCTCTCCCAATTCAAGCGGCGTAGCGGAGATGTCTCGCTGCCAGATTTTTCGAGCTTCATGCTAGACTTTTCTGCCGTGCTATAGCCTTACTATAGATGTGCATTTATTCCTACCCGATTGCCACGGTGTAGTTGATGTTTTTTGTTAGAGGGCTGTTTTTGTGTTTTGGAGATTGTGTTTTTGTTGGCTTGCGTTTGTACTTTTGTTAGGAATTTGTTGTTCTTGTAAATAACCCATATTGTGTTTAAACAGCTCCCTTCATTTCCATGCTTTGTGTCTGCCCCTTGGATCCCACTGAAATTTATATTGATTAGCTAATCAGAACATTTCAGTTTGGACATTTTTTCAGGAAGTGGATTCTTCATGTCGGTATGTGATCTATTGATGTTGTTGTATTCTTATTGCTATTAGATTTTTGATACATGTTGGCTGAACTTTAGTCATCGACTTTTTTAATGATTCCAGCTCAGTATCATTAGGAATTCTGTTCATAGTGGATAATTCCACACCTCACCATTATGTCCAATGCTGATGTTATGTGCCAATGAGAGAAGTCATGTGCCCAATGTGTAGCAAGGTGGAAAGTAAAGATAAGGTCACATTACCATTTAATTCAAGAAAATCACACCAAACATAGCCTTGAAAAAGGTTGTGATTTACCTTGTGTGGCAGCTGGATTTGTGACATCACAAGATCACACAAGCCAAGCCTACTGGCAGCTATGGACGTGCATGGTTTAAGTGAATCGACAGTGAGATAAGCTAATGTTTGTTCAAGGGGGATTTGTTGAGGGATTTTTTTTTTTTTTTCCAAAGGATGTTTTCACTCTTCTCCCAAATGGCTTCTGCAAGAATTTTGCTCTCCTACTACAACCCAGAATCCACTGTTTAAAACATAAATAGAATGTGATAAATTGCTTATCCATTTTGACATATACTCAAAACAATACAAAGACAATATATTTACTCTTTTACCTCATCAGTTTCATTGATTTTTGAAAATATATGCTTATTCTGAATTTCATACCAGCAACACATTTCAAACAAATTGGAACACGCTCAACAAAAGACTGGGAAAGTTGAGGATTGCAAAAAAAAATCACAGGTAAATAGTTTCATTGGTAACAGGGAATTTTTTCATGATTTAATATGAAAAGGGCATCCTCAAAAGGATGTAGTGAGTTGGTAGTCTGATAGTATGGTAATGTCCTAAATACTGTGATGAAACACGGTAGGAAAAAACCTCCATTTCCAAACATAGTGCATCAGTGTTACTATTAGCTGATGAAGTAAATCTGCACTGTCAAATTTAAAAAGGTGAACTGAGTGCACTGGAGCTGGATGGAGATTGTTCTAATAGAAAGCATATGCTCAAATTTGTCCAGTGTGTGAGCTTCAATAGAAGGGAGAGTGACTATTGGGGGGACAGAAAAGAAAAGAAAAGAAAAAAAAAATCATCAAAGACCTTAATAAAAAAAAGCTGTCATTAATTGCAGGTCCTAAATGTGACTATGGACTATCACATAAAAGACAGATTTGCTACATGCCCATCCACCACCCCGGCCTCCACACCCTTACTTGCTCACCCTTGCTGTATGGCTGGAACATTACCTCACTGCACTGGTACTAAACATAGCATCAAACATAAATCATGAGGTGCATAACCCTTCAATATGCACATTATTCTTAAGAATACTGAGACATCTCCTATGCTATTTATGTTATGCATATATGTAAATACATTCATATGCACTGCAGAAAGACATAAAAAATACCAATTATTATTAAAAAGTGTCAGTGAAGGTAAAGTGTAGTTTTGAAGAAGTATCCAATGTTAATGTTCCGTGTGGAAATAGGTTTGAGATAAACCATTAGTAGATTTGATACCAAATAGGTAGGTTCACAGTAAAGAGCCATAATGCCGTCGTATCACTGTGAAATCATCAATGATACCTCATTGTCATTTCCACTTCTGATATGTCTCTTGTGCCTGGGTGTGTTTTTGATTAAAAAAAAAAACTCATAAGAGATCTCTCCTGTATTTGTGGCATTTTCGAACCTTTCTAACCTCCAGACATTGTTTCAGCGCTCAATAACACCTCCAAATCCCAAAATATACTTCCAGCTCACGGTTGATGTTTTGTGAACCGTGAACTCTGCTGGTTTCAGCAGTGAACTGGAGGAAATTTGAGGATTTAGCAGTGTTTTGTGCTTTTTAACAAAATCAGAAAGGGCTTCAGGGAGTGTAAGTAATTACATAAAGCTATCTAAGATCAGATCATAGCAATTAGAACCTAAATTCTGTATCAAAATATTTTTTTAAAGCTCAGGAGTAAGTAACTAAATGGATGAATCCATCTCTACCTATCTATGTGCCTGTTAAATATTTGATGGTGTTGAGGCAGGCCAGTAGAGCCCTGAGAAAGAAAAAGCTGGCTGGCCTCCAGGCTACCAGTGTGAGATTGGATGAGCAAGAAAAACCAAGAGATAGAGGGAGGGGGAGTGAAAGAGATGGAGGGATGTAGAGGTCAGACAGATGGGTGGTAGAGCTCAACAGACAACCAAGGACTGTTATGATTTAGTGGTGGTCAAGCAAAAAACAAGGTGAGAACCCAAAGATGCAGACTGACAAAAAAGGCTGAGTGGATACAGTCCAAGTGATTTCTTTAACAAAATATAAGGGCAAACAAAATCCACTCGGGACAAAATTCAAAACATAAAAGGTTATACCAGAAAAAACAACAATCTTTTAGCCAACAGCAAAACCAAGGGCTAGACTGGAATACTCACTAGCCAGGGGGAACAAGGAAAACCACACACAAGGGATGATGCAACAAAGACAAAGGAAACACACAGGGCTCTATTTTCGTCCCTGGCTGCCGCTGGCGAAGTGCAGGGTGCGCACCCCGCACACTGGTATTTTTGTGCAGTGCAGGTGGGCACGCAGCGCACTTGGTATTTTGGTAAACCGAGGCACACAGAGGTACGCCAGGATGGGCATTGCGGCGCAGTAGGGGGAGGTGTAGGCAGGATCAGCCGGCAGATTTGGATTTTCGGTCCCTTTCGGTGCACGCCGCCCCAGACCTGGTTTAACTCTGTGCGCCAGCGGCGCGCCACTGAGCAAGTGGATTTTCGTAAACCGGCGGAGTCGTGCGCCCACGTCACCAATACCTCACAGGCAGGTTTCCACAGTGTCTGGCATTTCACTGCGACCAATAATTAGCAACAGCCACGATTCAATGCAACTATCTGAGTCAGCACATACAGTCAGACCTAAATTTATATATTTTGATCAGTATCTCATCTGACCACATCGCAAGCGTGTTCGGCACGCATAATGGTCACTCAACCTGACCGAATGTACACAGGTGAGACAGGGATGCAAACTAATCAATTAACGTCGCTGTGCCAACCAGAAACAGCCGTGGCATCCTACAGAGCATATATACTGCATCTGTCTCAGAGCACTCAAGAGACAGAGAGAAACAGACGTTCCAAATACAAATGTTATCATTGTAATGCTTAACGTTATCTACAAAGATGGAGTACATCACTGCTTTGAGGAGGAGGAGGAGGAGGAGGAGGAGGCCGAGGATTTACCATCGAAGGCCCTCATATTTAGACATGAGTGAGCAGGAGTGCAGGTGGGCCACGAGAATAACGCAGTCAACACTGTAGGCTATGCAATTTTCTTTAATCATCTACTCTTTTGCACGTCACAGGAACAAATTACATCTGCCAAGGGAGGTCGTCAACGTGGTAGCGCACATCGTGGCCTCCGATGTGCACCCCGGCTGCGCTCTCCCGGCTGCGGGCTCAGTCATCCTCAAAACTTGCCGTGCGCCTTGCCAGCAGCGTTTTTAAAGGTGGGGTGAGGAGCTGGTGTGATTGGTGAAGATTGGACTCAGCAGTGTCAAACCCACTCCACGCCTTCTCCCCTCCCTCCTTCCGAGTTGCGCCGCTGGGTGGGACTGAGATGAGAAGGGGGAGTAGTTCCGCCCGCAGTGCACGAAAATACCAAAGTCTGCGCCGCCACGCCCCATCGGCGAAGCACACCTGACTTTGCGCTACGCCAGTGGCGGAAATGAAAATAGAGCCCACAGACTTTGATTTTGATTTTTGATTTGATTTGATTTTATTAATTCATGCTTGCAGTGGAGCCAGGGCTCCACTGAAAAAACGCAGAACTTTACAAAACAAACATTAGAGAAAGACACTACAAAACAATTTCAAGATTAAGAAGAATAGATAAATAACTAAAATATTTCGGGGCAGTGAGTTGGGAACAGTTAGCAGTCATGGTGGCCATGCTATGTCATTTTATTTTTATTTATTTATTTTTCCAGTCTAAATAGTGTCATTATATAGCCTGACTGCTGTGTGCAGCGTTGAGTTCCTCAGCCTGCTGGTCTTGGCCATGGGTTCAGCCAGCTTGTGCTGGTTCCTCAGTGTCTTGGCGGTGCAGTTGCCTCGTGTTGGAGGAAGCAGGTCATACAGAGGATGTTGCTCATCATGCATGTCCCTGATTAACTTCACTGCAGCCTCCTCCCTCCTGATCTGGAGTGATGGTAGGGGTTGTGAAAAATTACCAGCTCTTCTTCTGATGATTTTGCAGGCACGTGTCTGGACCCGCTCTAGCTCTGCTTGTTGTTTTTTTGAACAACCCACCAAGAGCACTGAGCTATATTCAAGACATGGCCTGATGAGAGTGGTATACAAGGTGATGAGGTCATCTGCAGGTAGACCGTATCTCGCCATAACGGTGAGATAGTGCAGCCGCTTGGAGGCGGTTTTTACTGCCTTCTCAATGTGTACATCTCCAGTCAGCTTTTGGTCCAGGTGGTATCCCAGATATTTTGTTGTTTCCGCAACAGGTACGACCTGTCCCCCCAGCACCAGGGGAGGAGGTTGTGGGGGGTCACGTGCAAAGCATATCCGTAATTCAACCGATTTTTTCCCATTTAACATCATGTTGTTCTTTGCTGCCCATTCGTCCAGCCTTTGTGCCTCCAGGCGCATTGATGTGTCTGTCTCGATGTCACATATGGGGATTGCTCTCGACAACCCAATGTCGTCCGCATATCCCACATCAAGGGTGTCCTCAAACACAGCATCCCGGGTAGCCATATAGAGGAGGAAGACATATGGGGAGACTACCCCCCCTTGTGGCACCCCAGATGTGACTTCAATCCAGGGGCTGTAGGCCCCATTTGCTACCACTCTTTGTCTCCTCCCTGTGATGTAACTGTGTATCCAGGCTGTCAGAGATGGGTACAACTTCAAGTCCAGTATGTTTTTCATCAGGGTCCCGTGATCAATTCTGTCAAACGCCTTTGACATATCTGCCAACAGTACTCTTACCATTGTTGGTTTGGAGTCGGTTTCGACTTAAATATACAGGGAACAAATCAGACTCAGGTGAACACAATCACAATCACAAGGGTGGGGAAAAAATACAGGAAGTAAAGAACACTAGGACACATGAGGGATGGCTACCAAAATAAAACAGGAACTGACAACAAACTAGTCTAGATCCTAACAAAGACAAAGTCAAACCAAACAAGTGAGCTTGTTCAACTGGAATTTAGATGAAAGAACAAGAGCAAACACAAAAATATAATAATTCCATGGACATCATGGATGTCCAGGTTGAGTAAGCACATCCAAAACACCGATAATGGAAACATAATGGATAATGGTTTGACAAAACAATCTCAACTCAAGGTCCACTTAATAGATTGATACTAGCCATATTACTAGAGGAAACAAGTAATAGTATCAAAAACCACTAGTAACAAACTAGTTAGCGGACCTTGCATTGTGATTGTGTGTCAAACTGCTGTTTTCAAGAATGTACAGTGCTTTCTTACAGATAAGTATTTGGTGGGCATTACATTATGTACTTTGTTTTCATTGGGACAACAGCAAAAAAGCCAGTCTCATAGAAATAGGGTGTGGCGTAAAGAACTAGGGTGGAGTCAGATGTTGTGGCCTTCTGTAGAGCTGAAATAAGCGAGTGTTGTTACTTTGAATTGATCTTTCACCCAATCATACTGAACACTTTTGTTTGGAAAGTATTTTGAAAGAATGATCTCAGAGAAGAGATATACCCCTTAAGGCATGGAATCCCTTTGATGGTGAGAGAATCACTGCTAGCAAATTCAGTCAGATTCTCAAAGGAATCTGTATTTCCTTGAACAAGTGTAGAAGATGAAGATTTAAGTCATTCAGCTTTCCAGATATATCACTGAGATTTCATCAAAAATTGTTCATCACTTAACTTGCTTGCAATTTCATGCGGTCCTCCTCCAAAAACACCCAAATTTCCTCTCTGAGCTCAAAGACTCAAAAGAATACTTAGCAAGAGCCACTTTGCCTTGCTGTGAAACAAGAGAGCTGAATGTTTAGCTCCCATCTCCTCACAAAGTGCAGAGAACAGCCATGCTTTTAGGGGTCTTGGTTTCAATAAGCTTAACATACTAATAACATCAACAACTTTTTAAAAAGGCTCAGTGATTTTGTAAAACAGCTGGCCACTGTAAGTTTTAGCAAATGCTACTCATACAGGTAGAAATAGAGCATTTGTTAGGAACTGTTTTCAGTGGTGGATCACATTTGGTGCTCTAGTACAGTGGTTCTCAACTGGTCGGGCTTCGGGACCCACCATCACCCCTTAATGACAAGCCGCGCCACGAATAGACGGCACTCTGCTGAAAAAAAATATCCGCCTCAAAATAAAAGCACAGGATTATTCTTTTGACATTTTCTTTTTTGCCCAGGCAAAGGCCCGCGACCCACTGAAAACAGGTCCACAACCCAAAAGTGGGACCCACCAGTTGAGAATCACTGTTCTAGTCGATGTTTGGCACTGCAGAACCCTGTATGTGGAACTTAGTCAAAGTAACCTACAGTGTGTGTGTTCATGAAATGAGGGAACGTGCTACCACGTGCAACAGTATGACTCATTGCTTTTTGGGAGTTTTTGGACAACAGTGGAACTCTGTGGTACGTGCATGTGTATCAGACTTTGGATACAAGCACTATAAATAACTAGAACACATACAGCATGATTTTGAGAGACCACTACAACATGCAGAAAGAGGGTCTGCCCTATTCGTGGTAGCAAGCTTGTCCACTGTCAGTGTTTTTAATAGGTCTGATTATTTTAGATTCTAGCAGATGTAAAGAGAAATAAGGAATTTAAAAAGGCAGTGGGAGAAGGTTGCACAAATGGAAGACGGGCAAACGCAGTGTCTCTCTTGCTTCTCTCAAAGATATGATATGTGATATCAGTATGCAGTCAAAGACAGAAGGAACTGCTATTTTTCACAACTGATCACAAAACACGACCATAATCCCAGACTCCTTTTGAAAATCACATAAACTTTGTGATTAGTCTCCTGCCTAGCCAGCCAACTGAATCATCCCTGGAGAGATTTGAAGAATTTCTTCAGTTCATGTATAACAAAATAGCAGAGATTTGGCAGCACATTAACACAGAATTCAGAGACCTTGGTGTTTACTCCTGCTCACCTTTTACATTAACTTACCTCAGTGAAATCTGTCAACCCTGGAACACACTGTTGCAATTTCAAAATCATCCAAGTAGCCTTCGGACGACAATGCTGAAGGGCAGAGGAAGCTCCCTGGCAGTTCACAAGCTTCATAGTATTCTCCATGACATCTGAGTATTCTTTTCCAAGACACACTGACGGGTGTTTTATGCAGTGGTATGACAGCACATCTGGATGGTGCTCTTCCAGATCCAGGACAGCTCTTTACTCCTTCCAAGTCATTACTGGAGCATCGTCAGTTGCAATGGGCATAATATTCTTGATGTCAATTCCAATTTCACGCTGTGTTCATAAAAGTCTTCTTTAGTGTGGCCATGGAGCAGGGTCAGGCCCAAGTATTCACAGAATTCCCCTTTACCTTGCAGAAATATCTGATGAAGATACATAGCTAAAAGAGCACGTTAATTGAAAATGCTCCTGGTTTCAAACTAGGATTTGTGCTCATGCTAGTGTAACTAGTAATTCAGATGCAGCTATGAATATTTGAAGACATGTCATGAACAAATCAGTACAGATTCCAACTGAAAAAATATCATGCAAATTGTACCTGATGGGTCTGAAAAAACAAGTCTGCCACATTGGCGACGAATTTGAAATAACACATGGAGTGGAAGTATCTGACCAGTCCTGGGAAATATCTGCAAGTAAATGATAATCACAAGAAATCATTAACAAAGGGCATGACCACAAGCCAACAGCTTGATAGTGCATCCACCCAAGTCAAACTCAGTGAAGGACCTTGTAAAGGACCAGTTACCTACATTTCACAAGTTGCAGTGGTAACTATATAATTAGGAATCAATTCATCAACAGATGATAAAAACAATGTTTAGGAAACACAAAAGTCATCAATAAGACCTCAATAAGAATTAACAAAACAAAAATACAAAAAATACAATATCAGTGTTCCAGCACGGGGGCGGCACGGTGGCGCAGCAGGTAGTGCACGTGCCTCAAGAAGGTTGCTGCAAGAAGGTTGCTGGTTCGAACCCTGGGTCAGGCAGGGCCTTTCTGTGTGAAGTTTGCATGTTCTTCCCGTGCATGCGTGGGTTCTCTCTGGGCACTCCGGCTTCCTCCCACAGACCAAAAACATGCTCGTTAGGTTAATTGGTCTCTAAATTGTCCGTAGGTGTGAGTGTGA